>NC_056745.1:125562920-125780420 GCF_019279795.1 Protopterus annectens | reverse complement strand
ACTGGGGCGTAGACTCTGGAAAATGCACAGTTCATGGAATATCAGGCTGAGTCATGTCTGAAACAGCCTAGAAGTCCATGAAAGTGGGATGACATACGAGACTCATAATAATGGTTAGTTTTTGACACACTGGAACTGAAGGCAGCAGAAATTTCTGTAGAGCAAGCACAAATAACCGCAAAATCTGTGGATGGGATACAAAACCCATGAACTATACTCAAACTATATAGGAGCCATTGTCATAGCTCATATTCTAGTTAGTTTTAGTGATATTTAAGGCTTCTCATATCAGGCAATACAGTATCCGGTTCCTCAAAAAGCCCTCCACAAACTATTTGCACACCACGTTGTATTGTGCTCTGTATTTGCTAAAACAGAAAAAGAGGATTAGTAGGGTAAATTCATGCAGAATATGGCATTACCAAGTGAGACACTCAGAAGAAAAATATTTCAAAGTACAGCAGGAGTCATAACATGCAACATTTTTCTCATCTTCTTTAGTCATTCACCCACCTAAGAATTCCCCAGCACTTACTAACTTTTCTGCACAAGCCTTTGTATATATTTGCTTCAAAGGCACTCACATCTGCCTCATGCCATCTCTTATAAAACCATGATCAACTCACAGGTTTCAATTCTTCTGAGTGAGGAAAATGGTGCCCAATGACAACTATTAGTGGTTTCTGTTGCCGACATAACAGCATCTCAAAGCACTACTGCAGCGCACAATTTTTAACTTTGTAAAACGAATAATTCAACAGTACATAAATTAAAAAAAAAAAAAAACAAATGACAATACACAAGACAAGACTGTTGCTTACAGCTGCACAGGAGCAGGGTTTATTTTACTACTAAAGTTTTTCAAAAAATTTCAGAGTACAGGCGACTGAGTTGGTGTGGGTTCCTCAAGAAGATATGTGTCCCTGGGTAGCAAAGTGCTGCCAATTGCCATGCCAGAACAAAAACTCTGGAAAAATTCAGAGGAGAACCTATGTCCAAGCTATACGGCTGACCACTGTAATAGCTTGGACATAGGTTCTCCTCTGAATTTACTACTAAAGTTTTCATCATCTTAACTAAGGACTTGTGAACATGGGTATCTCACCCAAATTAGATTGCTTACTTTGAGTAGGAGGAATCCACTAGCCAAAACATACCAGCAGTATTTCATTTATTCCCAAGGGAGAAGGAAGACTGTTAAAGCAGCCCTAACAAGATCCACACCTAGCCATCTGAAAAGGTTTGCTTTCAGATAGGCAGAAAACATTTTCTTTATACAAAAGATAGTATTAATAGTTTTTATTTCCTTATTGAACAGGTTTGGCAAGATAAGTAAGCTGCAGATATGCATTTGGGCTATACTTCTCTCTTGCTTTTCCTGTCTAGGAAAATACTAGTAATTGAATGGATTATTTCAATTATTTTCAGAAAAGGCCTTAGGCATAAAAGCAGAATTAGTTCTTCATGAGAGTGTATCTTTGCAGAAGATTATATAGGGTTTCTCCTAAATCAATGCCAGCAGTTCTGAAGTTTTCCCAACTACTACGACTGCTAGTGGAAAATTTTCCAAGACACACAGAATGTCTGCTAAATCTGCAGACTTAAAAGATGTTATTAAAGTAAGCTCTCGTATAACAAAACTAAAGTCCAGTACCCAAACAAATGCATACTTCTCAACTGTCCAGACTTTCAAAGAATGTCCAGATTTCTGCCTCATATTTGTGGTTTGCTCCTCATAAAATTTGAGGCTTTCTGGCAAACAGATGAGGATTGAAGTAACAAAATTGTTACACTTATTTCAATTTGAAACTTTACATTCTTCAGAAAATGCATGCCAACACAAATACTGTTATTCTAGTAACTTTAAAAGTTTATAAAAGTAATATTTAAAATCTGTCCCTATTTGTGGGCGTTCGTTTCCCCCATTAGTTTGTCCAGATTTCTTGCACTAAAAAGGTGAGAGGTATGAACAAAGGTAAATCTATGGGTTCTAAAGTATGTGATAACCTTCAAGAAATAGTAAATAAAAAGAAACACCGATGACATTTTTTCTAGTTATGAAGAATAAACAGCTAATGTGTAAAATGACAGCAAACAATACGGATTAGTGAAGACTTTGCAAGTATTAGCCTCAACCTTCCTAGACAGTACTTCGACCTCTTCCATCTGTCCAAGTGTGACTTCTGCTAGCAAACTTCCTTAAATATCTGGAGGACTGAACAGTGGAGAGGTGCCTGAAATCAATGGGAGACACTTCAGTTTGCGTCACTGCATTCAGATTGGAATAAAGTAACTTGCCTTATTGTTGAGATAGCAGGTAATGTGTCAATGGAACTCTCCATCAGGACTGAGTAATCCTTTAGCCACATCTGTGGACACCTATGCCAGTTTACAGATAAAATTAGTTGACCTAATGTCAAAAAAATGTTTATTAAGACTTTTAGGATTGTGGTCACTGTGAAAACCCTAGCGTAGATGAAAAATAATTGACCCCCATGGTACTACGAAACCCGTTTGTTTACTTACCTACGTTGTTGCTGACCAGGTTAATTCTACTAGTTAAGATCTATTTTCTGGAAAGACCTGAGGTGGTGGTGGTGCTGTGTGCGTGTGTGTGTTATCTGTTAAATCACAGATCCTACAACACCGAATGTCAGATTGCCGAAACAAAAATAATGAATACTTACAATCCTGAAGGACTGATTTTTCTCAGGGCAAGTAAACACTTGCCCAAAATGTAACGTAACCACACCGGACTAAGTAAAAAAATACCTAGGTGGGGGGCTATGCCCCCCACACACCCCCAACTATATATACCAACTCCAAGATCGCACTACATTGGGGAAAAGGGCATATTTCCCCATGTTGGGCAAGTATTTACTTACCCTGCGAAAAATCGTCGCTCATCATGGCACCAGGGTTGTGATAAAGTAAATGTCAAGAATAAGTTCATATAGACCCAACAAAAGATGCAACTCCGTGTAAACAGACCTCAGTACTTTAATAAGCAAATATTGTTAAAACACAATTAACGATCTAGCGCTTTCATCTGCCGAATGCAGACTTCTTCAGAATAATAAGTAAATGTCAAGACAGAGGGTATTATTGTTAGAGAAACCAAAAGAGGAGAGGAGAGTTCAGTAACACCCTGTTGGTTAAGTTAACTTTGAAAAGCAAACCAAGAGACAGCAGGAAGATGTCTTGGCGAGATATGATTAACAACTGTGGTTTGGAGACGGATAAACATTTAGATACAATAAGACACTTAAATGGCAGTGGATTATAAGATACGCCTAAAATAAACAGATTGTGCAGTGACTCGTGACCGTAATGAGGATGGACTGGACATACCATTTGTGCTGGTCAAAGAAGACATGAAGGAAAAGGAGAAGCAAGGAAAATAATGGTAAGCTGGCTGCAGGAACGGCCAACCAGAGGCAGTAGTTAAAGTGACTTCTGCTGAAGCAAACGTCTGTGGGAGGAATTAGAGATTGCATGCACTATCTGGACTCAGTGGCCTGATAAAAAGCGGCAGACACTTGCTCTTCCAATTGAGAAGCTTGTAGCAAAGATTATAATAAATACGGAATCACCTATAAATGGGTAAATTTTGGGATATTACCATCATCATCATGCCATTACAGTCCAAATTTCTTATTTAGTTATGACAGGATACATTTCTGAAGTGACATGTGAAACATTTGTTTTAGCACAGAAATATGTGACTTTATTTGAATAAAAAATGAAGATATTCCTCCAAATAAACACATTGTAACACACACACACACACACACACACACACACACACACACACACACACAAAAAAGCTTTCAAAGCAGGAAAACCTGGATGTTCATTTAGAAACTGCTGAGATTCAGCAGGAAGACTTAAAACATATTTTATAGAGAAATGTCATGATGTTTATGAGGTAAAACAAGTTATGGATAGAAAAAAATGATGGACTTGGGCTTGAAAGGTACAGGTTTCACACTGGAATGCATCAGTGGAGAAACTGTGCACTTGTCCAGTTGAAGTTGCTGTTAAGTGACAAAGAGGCATGTTACTTTACAAAGGTCTGCCCAAATCAGGCTATTTGTGGTGATCAATCAAACATTTAACTAGGGAGTGAAGAAAAAAAGAACTGCGGGCAATGTGGGGAAAATGGTTGTAAAGTGAAACCATGTAAAATCATACACATTACATGCGACAAGAATGGACACTTGTGGGTTGACTGTGATAAAGGAAATAAGCAAGAAGGTCAGCAATTAGATTATGAAGAAAATGCTCAGAATGATAACATGCAAATATTACGCTGAAGTGCGAATGTTTGTTCTGATGTACATGGACTGAAAAAGAAAGCAACACTAATATATTAAAACCTTACAAACCAAGCAGTTGCAGTTATAAACCAGTTATAGCTGTGTGCAGTTCTGGAAGGTAAAGGAGGAGGAGCAAAAGGTAACAGTAAAGGGTAAGGAACAATGCTTCCACTGGTTACAGCTGTAGGTTAAAAAGAATAACTTAAAAGTGAGTAATTTGAAACAAAACAAAAAGAAAGGAACAGAACAGTAAATATCAATAATGAATGTTAACAGTATAAAAATGGATTTAAGAGAAATGATGGTGTTATTGAACTGGTATAAAAGTGTGGATGCTGATATATGTCTGGTAGCTAAAATATTTTTAAATAAGATAAAAAATCAGTTTCAAACATTATGGAAGAATAAATAAGGTGAATTTTTAGATATAGAGACTATAAAAGAATTAAAACAATAGTTAAAAACAAAGACTATGAAACTGTAGACATAATGATGGGAAAAGTAGAGAGACTGATGGTATTACATTTCAGGAAGAAAGGAATGGGTTATAAGATTATAATTGCATATGCACCTAATTACTATTACAGAGCAGTTATCTGAATGCGCTAGCATAGCAAAGGTAGGGCCGAAGGGGGCGGTTGTCTTGAGCACAAAGTATTAGGGGGCATACTTGGCATGAAAAGCAGCTCCTGCATTTCTAAATGCTGATACAGAAAGGTACTTTAGAGATTCCTTTGTGTTCAGCTGTAACAAACAGATATTAGCTTACAACAGTTTAAAAAAAAAAATGTTTTTGCTCTTGAATGGAAGGGTGAGGGTTGGGTTGGCATGCCTGGAGTAATCCAATTGTTATAAATGCTACAACTGGCTTACTACACTGAAGTTCTTTTTTTTAATCTCTTGAATGGCAGAAGTCCGGAGCACGGATTTGTCCATTTCTTCAACTGTCAATTTAATGCAATAAAGTGCTTTTTTTTTTTTTTTTGCTGTTCACATTTGAAGAGTTGAAGGGGTGGGTCATGTCATCGGGGACTAGCACAGGCCACTAGAACAGCCAGCTATGGATCTGTCTAAATGAGTAAATACATTTATCACACTGGAACCGGCACGTGGTGACTGGAGATTTTAACTACAATGCACAAGGGAAAGGTCAGTTGCGCAAGTTCTACTTATCTGTAACAGTAAATGTTTGAATTTTACACTGCCTCAGTGGCATGCAGGTTCTGTGTGCCTCTACAAACCCACTTTGGCAGTTTCCAGAACTGAGAATCCACTCCTCTGATTCTTTGTAGTAAAGGATTGGCTAATGCCCTCCTATGAGGAGAAGACGAACTCCTTTAATAAAAAGTTAATTATTCAGGCTTTTACAGCCAAATAAGAAGAATCAAGAAAGAACAGAATCGAGAATTTCCTGATGCCAACAAATTCGTAGCCATGAACAACCAACACAAATAACCAAAGCCAACCAACAACATAACAAGATTGGACACCAGCGAACTATATACAAAACAAGGGGGAAGTTGGGTGGATGGGTGGGTGCTGCCACTGAGGCAGCATGAAATTTGAGCATCTACTGTTACAGGTAAGTACGACTTGTGCAACTATACTATGTTCATCATTCACACTGCGTTAATGGCTTATGGGTAAACTCCCAAGGCTTACCCTACCTGGCAAGAGGAAAGATTAGGATTCAGGAACCCCTGGAGAATGGTCCTCGCAAAGTCTGCTCTAGAACTTAAAAAAAATCCAGTTTAAAGTGCTTGGTAAAGGTATAAGTAGAGGACCAGGTGGCTACCTCTAGAATGCTTCCAGCATCCACTCCTTTCCAATACAATTTTTGACGAGAATAAGTCTCTGGTGGAATGTGTCTTAACCTTGCTTGGAAAAGATTTATTATGATGGGAGTAACAAAAAACGAGGACAAACAACAAGCAATCATTTGCTTAGAAACAGGTTGACCATTCTTAGACCCAGAATAGGAAATAAGCAGCTGTTCAGCTTTCCTGAAGGGCTTAGTTCTGTCAAGGTAGTTCCTGAGCTGCCTGTGCATATCCAAGGTATGCAAAATCTTCTCTATCATGTTTTTAGATTCCAGAAAGACATCTGGGAGATTGATGGCTTGATTCAGGGTAAATTCAGGAAAACTTCTGACATGAAAGAAGAATTAGTGCATAAAACAACCTTGTCCTTGTTCAAAATCAGATAAGGTTGGCCCATTATGAGAGCTTGCAGCTCAGAAGATTTGTTTTGGAGATTTCAGAGCAATAAGCAAAACAGTTTTCCAAGTGATGAATTGAAAATCAACCTAAATGGAAGGTTCAAAAGAGAGATAAAAAGAAGTTATATCTTACCATAGCATTCCATCTGTTTTATTGATGATCTTCCATTCATCACTGATGGGTTCATTTCCGAGCCCCTTGGAACTGTGTTGGCCTAATACCAAGCTCGCTTACACCAAAAAACTCTCGAGCTAAGCTGCTACCCACAATCCCCTTCTCCCTGTTACCTCAGATCGAGTTTGCATAAGACATATAGAAGTAAATCAGAAGCCATTTCTGCACAAAAACCCTGACACATCACAAGGACCCATGAGATCCACCAGGAGCCTTTGGTGGGGGACAGAGGGTGGGATGTGATGAATGGAAGAAGATCAACAACACAGATGGAATGTTATGGTAAGACATAACTTCTTTATCTGATGTTGTTAATCTTCTTTCCATTCATCACTGATGGGACAGAATCTCAAGCTACCTGAGAGACCTGGGTGGCCCTTATGGAAAAACATTCCTGAGCACCATTGAGCCGAAGCCCGCTCTTCCCTTGGAGACCATATCCAACTTGTAATGCTTAATGAAAGTGTGTGGTTTAGTCCAAATGGCTGCTGCGCAAATGTCATCCATAGAGGCTTTGGCGTGAAAAGCTACAGAGGTTGCTATAGCTCTAGTTGAATGTGCTTTGATATAGTGAGGTTTAGGCTTGTTTGCACGTGAATATGAAAAAGAAATACAATCCCTGAGCCACTTTGATAAAGTGACTATTGAGACAGCATATCCCATTCTTGGACCAGAGAAGGAAATGAAAAGTTGGTCTGTCTTGCGGATAGATTTAGTCCTGTCTAGGTAAAAACGTAGTTGCCTATGCACATCCAAGGAGTGCAGGCAGTATTCTCCTTTATTGGAATAGTTCGGGAAAAACACTGGGAGCTTGATGGATTGGTTCTCAGAAAAATCAGAAACTACTTTGGAGAGAAAAGATGGATTAGTACGTAGCGATAGTCTGTCTTTATGAAACATTAAGTACGGTCTCTTGATGCATAAGGCCTGTAATTCTGAGATCCATTTAGCTGAAGTGACAGCTACCAAAAAGAGAGATTGCCATGAGAGAAATCTGAGATCACATTTTGCAGCAGGCTCAAAAGGGGGTTGAGAGAGAGAGACTGCAGTACTAGGGAGAGATTCCACATCTCTAAGGAACGCCTTATTGGAGGTCTGCTGTGAAACACTCCTTTGAGGAAGGTTTTGCATAAGCGAATTGACATAAGTGGAGTGCCCTCTAATCAGTTACGGAAATTGGAAATAGCTGCTACATAGACTCGCATGGTACAGGCTGATGCTCAGTTTTCAGAGAACTGAAATAGGTATTGAAGGATAACAGAGACTGGAGCTGAGAAGGGATCTAGCATCCATTCTTTAGACCAAAGAGAAAACCTTTTCCATTTATCTCTGTAAAGTTTTCTGCTGGATGGCTTATGGGAGGCCAGAATGACATCATGAACAGGTGAGGAAAGGGCTTCCTGCCTAACGGCTAACGGAAGTGGAGAAACCAAGCCATCAGCTTGAGAGTGGACAGATTTGGGAGAGTCAACCCTTGGGGGTGAGAAATTAAGTCTGGATGAGTGTTCAGGATCCATGCAGGCTATAACAGATAAGGCCGGAGGAAGGGGAACTACACCTGACGAGGCCAGAATGGGGCAATGAGGATCACCTTGCATCTCAACTGAGTTGCTTTCTTTAAGAATAGAGGTATCAAGGGAATTGGAGGATAAGCATAGAGGAGACCCGAGGGCCAAATGCGAGTCAGAGCGTCTCTCGGGGACTCCCCCTCTGGGGGAAAGAGAGCAAAGTAGCTGCTGCATTTGTTGTTCGAAGGGGAGGCGAAAAGGTCGCAGAAGGGCTGGCCCCATCGGCTAAAAACTTCTGCCGTCACTTTGGGATTGAGAGACCACTCGTGTGGAAGGAGAATGCATCTGCTCAACCTGTCCGCAATCACGTTGGAACTCCCTGGGATGTGCATTGCTATAAGAAAGAGGTCGGAAGCTATCGCCCAGTGCCAAATTCTCATGGCCTCTTGACACAGGGGATAGGATTTGGTTCCTCCTTGTTTGTTGATGTACCAGACTACTGACATATTGTCTGACTGAACTGTAATCGTTCCAGGGGGAAGAAGTGGATGTAATGCCTGGAACGCTAATAGCACCACTCTTAACTCCAGAACACTGATATGCAGGGTTGGCCTCTAAGCTCGACCACGCGCCCTGGACTGTCTTTCCCTGAAAATGCAACCCCCACCCTATCAGGGAAGCGTCCATGGTCACAGTGGCGTTAAGTTGAGGGGTCTGAAAGGGGCGACACCAAAGTTCTGCATCTGGCCTCATCCACCAGAGGAGAGCTTGCTTGCAAGAGTTGGTTATGAGCACCTGCCAGTTTAGGGGTGAAGATTTGCAAACTACTGGGACAATAGGAGCCATTGTAACAGTCTCATGTATAACCTTGCCAGAGGAACTATCAGAATGGCTGCAGCCATGGACCTCAGAGCCTGGAGAACTTCCCTTGCTGACACCTTTTTTTGAAAGAGTATCACACGTACTTGCAATCTTAACTTCTGAAGTCTATGAGCCGGTAGAGGTACCAGGCAGGATCGAGTATCGAAAACTGCCCCTATAAATTCCAGCTGTTGGGTAGATTCTAAGTTGGATTTCTACCAGTGTACAGTGATGCCTAGGGACTCAGCTAGTGAAAGCGTGTATCAGAGGGTCATAGTCAGAAGATGCTTGGTGGGGGTGGGGGGGAGCCAATCATCTAAATATGGAAACACCTGGAATCCTTGAAGACTCAGATGTGCCCACTGCTAGACAATTTGTGAACACTCTGGGGGCCATCCAGAGACCGAATGGCAGGGCTCAAAATTGGTAATGATTGGCTCCTAGATGGAAGCGAAGGAGACTCCTGGAGAGTTTATCCATTTTTATGTGGTAATAAGCATACTGGAGGTCTATCAAGCACATCCAAACATCCTCCCTTAAAAATGGGAGAATGGATTGAATAGTGGCCATGCGGAACTTGGTTTGTACAACCGATTTGTTTAAATGGTTGAGATCCAGAATGGGTCTCCAGTCCCCGGTCTTTTTTGGCACTAAAAAGAATCTTGAGTAAAACCCAGATCTGCACTGGTCTTGAGGGACTGGTTAGATGACTCTTTTTAACACAGCTGTCTTATCTCTGAACCCGCTTCTTCCCTTTGATTGGATGGAATATCAGGAAGGTTTTTTGCAGGTTTTGGACGGGAGGTTAGAGGGATGTAAGTAGCCTCTGGAGATTATTCTCTGCACCCATTGATTGTTTGTAATAGAGCGCCAGGCAGTTTGTTGCAGAGAAAAACGAGCCCTGACTGCTTTCAGAGGAAAGTAATAGGGCAACACTTCAGGAGCATTGATAAGACCGCCCGGAGAAGGAATCCCTGGAATCTTGGTTTCGGGGACCCCTTCTGCCTCTAAAGGGGCATCTTCCACCATTGAAACCGCCTCTGCCTTTGGGGGAATCCTCGCCACGTGCGTTATGGAAAGGACCCTGAGATTTCTTGTGCCAGATTTTCCAACTCCTCTGGTTCTTGGAAAAAGAACATTGAGGCTGGAAAAACGTAGGCCAATGGCAGAAAGAGTCTTTCCATCTTGCTCGCACCTGGCTAGTATGTCCTTCACTTTAGAACCAAATAACGAAGATGGCTCAATAGGGGCATTCAAAAAGGAGGACTTGAAGGAGTCTGTGAGGTCACAGATGCGAATCCAGGCATGACACCTCATGACTATGCCTGCACCCGCAGCTCTGTCTGCCCCTTCGGTTGCGTGGGAGAGTAGCCTCATGGACGAATTGGAAATAGATTCAATGGTGACAAGTTGAGAGGCAACCTTGTCCCGTGCCTCATCAGAAACTTGACCCGCGAGGGATCCAGAAAGTTTGGTAATCAGATCTCTTTGAAGCCTCATGAAGTGTGCCAAGTAGTTCAGGGACCTGACAGCAAATATCGCTGAAGCAAAGACTCGCTTCCCCAACCTGTCCACAGCCCGAGACTCCCTACTGGGCAGATGAACAGTAGGACTTTCTTCTGCTAGATCCTTTTTAGTGGCCACCACCAACACCATAGTGTCAACTGGCAAATCTCTGGACCAGTGTGGATGCTCTTCCGGGGGGGGGGGGGTCACCCAAGAGGTAGAAGGCCGGGAGCGAAAAGCCTGAAGAAACATGGATTACTCCGAGGAAGGGTTGGAGGGCTTCCAGCCACCCCTCTGTTTTAATATTTCCAGGATGTCTCCGGAGGCGACCATGGGGACCCCTCCCCTTCATCATAGTCCGTGTCTTCTGTCAAAGACTTTTCAGGAGAGTCTATGTGCTTCCTCTTGCACGCCTTCTTACGAGGAGGTTCTTTAGTGGAGCTTCCTGAGGCTTCTCCTCCCGGTGGCCTGGGGAGGTGGCTCGTGGTAGCTGTAGCTCAGAGGGAGCAGGATAAAGTTCCAATGTCGGAGGAGCGCTTCCGGAAGTAAGCATCCTCTCCATCACCCGAAAAGCAGGCCTGCCTGAAGAAGAGTGTGAGCCCAGAACCGAGAAGGACAACCTCAGAACCGGGGTCACACCCCGCTCCATCGGACCCACTCCCAGGGATGGAGCCTCAAGCAGGATCGGGGCAGACGTTATTCCCAGATCCGAGTGCAGAACCGATAAAACACTCAGAACTGTAACCCGGACCAAGGAGTCTGAGGAAGGGATGGTTCCATTGGAACTGAAAACCAAAGGGATGGCCTCGAAGCCTCAGTGATAGTCACTGTCAACGCCGAGGAACGGGGTTCCACAAAAGACATCGGAGGAATGAGCTTCAGAACTGATGGGTCCAAAGGAGGAGTATATGTCGGAGTCTTGGGAGAGACAGACCCAAGTCCCAGAGAGTGATGAGTCTTTGGAACATTTGGTATCCTCTGGCCGTCAACAGCTGATCCAACAGGTGCACCACATCAAGTTCGGATAGACTCCTAGTGGACTGCATGGACACTCCTGAAGGGGAGTTGGGTCGTTACAAAATGGAACAAAATGGATCCAAGGAGGGGGAGTATCAGGTCCATGGTGTCTGAGCTAGTGGCACTGTAGTCTCTAATTTGGTGACAGGTAGCAAAGGAATCAGTGTAGTACGAGGGCTCGGAGTCGATGTCATCGGTTCCAAAGAAATGGCAGAGGTCAGAACCATTTTTGATTTAGTCAAAGGCAAAGTCGGTGCCGTAGCTGTAATCGAAGGCATGGTCGGTGCCGCAGCTGTAGTGGAAGGCAAGGTCGGTGCTATAACTGGAGGAGTCGGTGTTGAAGGTGGCGCCGACATAGAGGATCCGGTAATATCCATGGCTTGAGACATAGTAGCAATCAGAGCAGAGCTCAGAACAGCAGTAGTCGGAGCTGAAGTAGCAAGTCTATGCTCCGAGGAAGGTTTGTGGGTCTTATGTTTAGGTGTTTTACTCCTATCACCAGCCGGTGAAAAGGGATCAGAGTGGGGACTTTTATTGTCCTTCATAGGAGGGGTTAAGACCTCCGACACAGAAAGGCCCTCTGAGAACGGAGAAGCAAGAAGGCCTTTCAAAATCAATTTATTCTTTCTTTCATTCAGCGTCTGCTGACTGAAACTTTGGCAGATTTGACAATGGGGTTTACCAGAGAGATGAGAAACCCCCAGACAATAAACACAGTTGTCGTGAGAGTCACTGTTTGGGAGTTTACTATTGCAGAGGTGCAATGGTTAAACCCCGAAGTCCCATTTTATCAGACCTTTTCCCAAACACACTTATCACAAGTTAACTAGAATATCAAACACCTAGAAAGGAAAGAAAGAAAAGAAGAGAAGATGCCAACGATGGTATCAAGCGATACCACAAGGTTAAGGAGAGGGCATACCAACAATGGTAAAAGAATTACCCAATGGGTAGAGCTAGTTAGGAAAGTTACAAATAACTGTAAATGAGTGAAGTAGGAAGGAAACAGATTTAGAGAGTGACTAAATAAGAAAAATATATCCAAATATCAAGAAAAAAACCACTTTGCTTGAGAGTTCGGTGAAACGCTGATATATTGTTATGCGGGCAAATGAGATCAGAGGTAACAGGGAGAAGGTTAGTGTGGGTAGCAGCTTAGCTCAAGAGTTTCTGATGTACGCGAGCTTGGTATTAGGCCGACACGGGTCCAAGGGGCTCGGAACCGAACCCATCAGTTTTGAATGGAAAGAAGATTAACATCATCAGATTGTCAATTTTTCAGGAGCAAAGTTGAGATCCCAAGGAGAAGGAATTTAATTTCTAGGGGATCTCATGTGCAAAACTCTCTTCATAAACAGTTTGACCACAAAAAGAGGTGAAAGAGGAGACTCCATGACCAGGCAAGCTGAGACAGCAGCAGTTGCCAAACCATCTATAAGCAGCTCACGTAAATAGTTCAAAAGCAGACGGATTGAAACCCTTTCAGGACCCATGTTACTGGTTAAGCATCACCTAGAAAATCTGTGACAAGGCTGCAAGATGCAGCTTGACAGTGCATAAAATAAGCCATCATTGATTATATCACTGAAGTTTTCAAAACCAGAGGGGGAGACATTATACTGGGCCCTCTAATATCAGTTGTGCACCTCCTAGAAGACATCTTCCACTTGTAAACTCAAGATTTTCTAGTTTCAAGTCTTCTTGCCTCCTTCAATACCCGCTACACATCCTCATGGAATAAGTGCCTAAAAGGTATCAAGACAGAATCATCTAGGCTGTCAGTAGCCATTACTCAAAGTTGGGGTGACAGAGTGTGAGGAAGATTGTGGCAATTGCCCTGGGCCAATTCCATTAAAAGGGAGAACCAACTTTACCTAAGCCAAAAGGGGGTCACTCCAATGATATTTGGAAACTCTTTCTTAATCTTCCGAAATACCTTGGCATCAGTGGAAAGGGTGGAAATGTACAATGGAACAATCCTGTCCAAGGAAACAATGCTTCTGTCCTCTAAGCATGGCTGCAAGGAAGTCTCAAACAGAATTTTTTCAACTGTCTGCTTTGAAAGCAGGTGAACAGAAATATTTGAAGTGTTCACCATATCTGGAAGAAATACAAGCAGACCTCCATTCTAAGTTTCTATTCATGAGGGTCCATCTGGGATCTGTTTAGTATGCCTGCCACTAGGGTTTACTCTGATGAGATGCAGGAGGCTGGAAGCAGTGTGTGCTGTAAGGTTAGCTCCCAGGCCACTGCGGCCAACTGGTAAAGAGGATATGACCTTGTACTCCCCATGCTTATTCTGGTACCTCATGACTGTGGTGCTGTCTGTGACCAATAAAAGGGGACCTGAAAGCCATAACTGTGAATTACGTTAAAGGTCTGAAAATCTACCAACATTTCTTTGATGTTCATGCACTTTGTAGCACCTGAAGGACCCCATTTGCCTTGCACTGGAACTCTCTGGACTCTGTTCCCTATGCAAAATCTAATGAGTCCATCTGGACTGACAGAGCAGGGGTCTGGAGGGAGAATGGTAGGTCTGAATAGAGATGCATATGATCCCTCCATCATTGTAACTCAAATACAACACTGGTACCCGGAGGAGCTCCAAGGAAGCAGGTGCTGGGTTCATAGGTTGGTACTAAGCTATCGGACCTAGGGCCTAAACAAGCCTAGCCATAACAATTCCCTGGCTATTTCTTCCCACAATATTTACTTCCCTGGACCCCTGTCTAGTAGGGCAACTGACGTGATCCCAGGGGTGAATTTCCTATCTCCCATCCAATCGTCAAGGTTCCTTTTGAAGAGGGCCAAAGAGGAGCTCTGCTTGACATGTATGGGCAGTCTATTTCAGAGTCTGGGGAGTCTCTGGGTCAGGAAACTATCCCTCCAGCATGTTCTGTTCATTGTGATAACAAAGTTTAGATCCCTGGAGCATGTGGCTCTGAGGGATTGGGATTAAGTGTAACATGTCCAACAGCTCTGGGTTTGAAATGGCCTTGTATGTTAAGCAGAGATCACCTCTGAGTAGACGATATGCAACAAAGTACAGCTGGAAGATTTTTTAGACGGTCAGCATAGGGCATTCTGCTTTAGGCCCGTGATTCTTTTACTGAGGCATTTCTGCAGCCTTTCCAGTTGTTGCAGAAGTCTTGAGAGGTACATGCCAAATGGGGCATTGTATTCTATAATGGGTCTAATGAGGGATGAGTACAGTGGGACAATGACCTCCTTTTTTCTGGATGAAAACCCCTTAGTGACGGTGTGTGCCACATAGAACAATTTCCTGACTGTTGTGGTGATGTGGTTATCGAAGGAGACCACTGTCCACCTGTGTCCCCAAGTCTCTTATCAGACTTTTGGTGTTTAGTGTATTGCCACCTATGTGGTAATTCACGGGTACATGTTTTTTCCCAAAGGGGATAACTATACATTTCTTGGCATTGAGCTTGAGCCCATGGCTCTGGCACCAAGCATCTGTTTCTGTAAAGTTCTTTTATAGAATATCCACATCATTTGAGGATTCAATAATGGCTCCTAGTTTGCAGTCATCTGCGAACTTTGTTAGTCAGAGTCCCTTAGTGTTGGCCTGTACTTCAGAGAAGTAGATGCCAAACAAGAGTGGTCCCAGGACTGGACCCTGAGGTACTCCACTTTTCACTTGTCTGGAGCTGGATTTGGAGTCTGCTACTTTTACAGTGTGGGTTCTGTCAGTAAGCCAGTTGGCAACCCATCGAGTGACATAAGGATTAATGCCCTTAGTAAGTTTATCTAGGATTCCAGAGTGGGGGATGGTGTCGAAGGCCTTGGCAAGGTCCAGATAGCCTTACCCTCGTCCACAGCTCTGGAGACTAATTCGAAGAAGTCAATCAGGTTCAGGAGACAAGATCGGCCCTTCACGAACCCAAACTGGGTGGGGTCCAGTGTTTGAAGGTTGCCAATGTCTTTGTTTATAAGTTCCATGTTAATACGTTCCATGGCCTTGCAGATCAGGCTCGTCAGACTGATGGGTCTGTAGTTCCCAGGATCCAAGGTGGATCACCCCTTGTGGAGTGGGATAACTGTAGCTGTCCGCCACTCAGTGGGCACGAAGCCTGAGGTGAGGCTCAGTGGCGTAACTACCAGAGGCGAAGTGAGGCAATTGCCTCAGGGCGCCAAGCAGCAGGGGGCACTTTGGGCAGGGCTGGCATTTGATTGATTTTATTGAAAAAAATATATATTTTTTTCCGGTGACTGTGCAGCACATCAAGTTTAACCAAAATGGACGGTCGTTGAAGACTACATGAGGACTACTCAACTCAAGTAACTTGTGAGCGGGTCCGGGAACTGAAAAACGGATGGACGGACGGACAGACAGGATGGAAGATGGGATTTAACAGTGAGTAATGTGTGGAAGATGGGATTTCAGAGAGTGAGAGGTGTGTGTGTGTGTGTGTGTGTGTGTGTGTGTGTGTGTGCGGGATTTCAGAGTGAGAGGTGTGTGTCTGTGTGGGATTTTTTAATTATAATTTATTTCAGAGTGAGTGAGGTGTGTGTGTGTGTGTGTGTGTGTGTGTGTGTGTGTGTGTGTGTGTGTGGTGTAAGAACAATTGCAGAAGGGCTGGCTGCCTGACAGTGTGAGCATTCGCTTTAGATAATTGTAACTGTTGGAGTGCCTTTTTAACAGCAGGCTCTGTAGTTTAATTTACTTTTAAAGAACCATTGTTGAAGACTTGTTCAAAGGAAATTTATTCTTTTACTCATAATCAAACCTATTCTTGCCTCTAAACCTACAGGCAAGTGAAAAACCTATAGAATGGATCCTTAACAAATTCAGCATTTATAATTGCAATTCACTTAGAAGCAACATAAACAGATAAATGAAAACCATTAAATTATGTGAAATACTGCTTTTTGTACATAATGAGTTTATTGGAGATAAGCTACTAGTACTAAATAGCAAATGTTTATACCTGTTTTGCTAGATTTTTTTATTTTAATGGAATTATTTACTCCATTAATATTTAATGAACACAGCTGATACTGAATGTTTTTGTGCCTTCTCTTATAACATGTACCACAAGTCTACAGTATTTTGTAGTATATATGTTTTGATAAAATATAGCTTAGACTCAAAAATAAGGGGAACAAAAGAAATTGCAAGAAATTATACATACATGTTTTAACTGAAAAATGTCATCAGAATTTCCTAAGAAAACTTCCTGAATTATAAAACATGTATTTCCTGATTGCATATTTTATTATATTCAATGATCTTACTTCACCTTTTGCTTAATCATTAAACTGTTCAAAGTTTTGGTAAAGGAAAACCTTAAAGGAGTATTCTTTCCCAGAGAAGTTTCCTTACGACTCTGAATGCTTTACAGCTCTGTACAATATCAGAAGGCAAACCCTGATAAATGGCAGTAGGTTGTCTGAAATTCATTCTTTCAGTTTTTAAGTAGTTTATACTTGTTTTCAGCAAAGGTTAAAAATTGCACTATCAATATCTTTTGATCCATGGTTTCCTTAACACTAATCTATGAACTACATCCAGTTTGAATTCAGTTGAACCTTGAAAACATGTCCTAAATGAAATGTTGAACAGTGGTTAAATCAACTAAAGTTCAAAGAGTTTAAGTACCAGTGAATAAGCACAGCCATCACATGAAAGTTGTGCCTTTGTTGAGCAGGCCTCTAAGTCACTTATTTTTTTCTGTAAAATGTTAAATTGCTGCAAAATTGCAACTCTTGTTCTGGGATGAACAAAACGTATTTGTGTAGAATGGTATTTCCCTTCTAACACAAGCAAGTTCTTCGTAGCTTTTGCAAGTTGCCCATGTTTTGCAGATCTCAGGATAAATCCTGAGTACATTCTGTATCCTGTTTATTATTTTCTGCTGCAGCTTGCTTGTAGATATGTTTTAGCATATATATATATTTATACACACACACACACACACACACACATGAAGTCTTTCAAAATGCAGTTAATTTAAAGCTGACACTGGTGCCATTAATTTCCTTAAATTTATGATGTCAGTCACTATATCCGTTTATTTGGCTACATTACTGTCTCCAGCAGTTATGTATGTGTACATGGAGGCCATGGAGACAAGTGAAGTATCCATATCCCTAAATATCTGGATTAGAACAGCAGCATGAAATGATTCTCTAGCAGAGTAGTTCCTTCAACCTCAGGCTGTTTTACAGTGAAGATTTAGTTTCTATATTACAGTTAATAGTTGCTGTGGTTTCAAGTCAGACTTTCCTGGTTAACAAATGTTAAAATAAAATGGCACTCATTTGAATATCAGACTTCATAATCTTTAGAAAGTGCATGGTGACACAAAAGCAGTTTTCTAAGTGTATAAGATGGATATTTGAAATGTATCCCTATCTTTGGGACTGTATTCCCCTGTTATTGGCTTCATCCAGGTTTTCTGCTAAGGTTGAGAGCTATGGTAAGAACTGAATTCACTGAATATGTTTGGGGGCTATATTCCCCCATTACTGGCTTTGTCCTGGTGTTTTTTGCTAAGAGGTTGAGAGCTGTGGTGAGAACTGAATTCACTGAATGCTTGGGGGCTATATACTGTCATAGGTCAAGACTATATGTGATTTCTTTGGCTTTGGTCATCTCGATGGCTTGGGTTCCGGGGGGGGATGTTGGGGCGCCTAGGAAAAGTTTGCCTCAGGGTGCTTCTAACGTAGTTACGCCACTGGTGAGGCTATTATTAAACATGACACTTCATTTGTAGTTCATGTAGTACACAGCCCGGGATGTCGTCTGGGACCATGGATGCTGTATTCTTAGCTTTGGAGAGTGCGTTGTTTACCTGTGTGGCCATTATTACCGGAATTTGGCAATCTTTCGGTATTGAAATGGGTCCTTTAGGGGGTGAGAGGGGAGTGAAGTTGGCACTGAATCGATCTGCCAGGATATTGGCAATATCCTTGGGATCAATATATTTAATGCCATTCTATTGTAGCTCAGAGCAGATCTGAGCATTGACATTTACATTCTTGACATAGCTATATAACGCCTTGTGGTTGTCTTTGGAATCTTTGGCAATTTTATTTTTGTAACTAGCTTTGGAGGATTTTATGAGGGACCTCAGCTTCTTACTGAGGCTGGTAAAGGAGTTTTTTGCATCCTGGTATTTTCCTCTTTTCTGCAAAAGTTTCTTCCTTTTGTTGCAAAGTTTGTTTATGTCAGGGGACCACCAGATTGGCTTCCTTTTTTTGGAGGAGAGCATCTTGGTTCTATTTGGGATGGCACGATTCATGCACGAGTGGATGTGCTCATACAGTGCCTTAGTGTAGGATTCAGCAGTCGAACATTCAGTTCCCGTCTGCATGGGTGTCATGAAGAGTGTCCCTCCTGACTTGAGTAGCATGAAGTTGGCTTTGGAGAAGTTTTTTTTATGAAAGTTGCCTTACTGGGGGGGGTGGGGGAGGGATGTGGATGTCAAGGGTGATTAGCTTATGGTCAGACCTGACCATAGGTGTGCAGCATCGATTTCCCATGCTGGTAATTACCAGGTCTAAGATATTGGAGCCCCTGGTGGGACTATGGATTAGTTGATCCAGGGCATTGGAATTTATGAATTCCAAGAACAGTTGGGCAAAGGTGTTGGTACACGAGTAATTTTCCCAGTTAATGGCAGAGTAGGTGTCAGTTACTGCACAGATATCGATGTTCTCCATTTTTAGGAGTGCCTCAAGAGAGTGCATTTTGAGGTTTAGACTTCTAGCATTGAGTAGCATTACCTTCAGATTTTGCATGTTTGTACCTGTTATAGTGGTGGTTTTGTCCTTTGAACTTTGCCTAAAAAAGGCAGTATAGGGGTGGCAAGAGCCTTAGCCAGTAGCCTGAATCCCAGGGGCGACAGGTGCAGACCATCTCTGGCAAAGCATCGTGGTCTGTTGATCATGTCATCCCAGGCAGAAAGATACTGGATCCCCTTTGAATGACACCAGAAGCATAGCCAATTGTTGAAGTCAATCATTTTGTCCTTATACTGTGGCATCATTCTGGGCAAAGGCAGGATGCTACTCAGGGCTAGGGTCATACCTGCCTGGGCCACATGATCTGAGAGCTCTTCCATGTCTCTTTTCATGTAGTCCAGCGAGGTACATCTCAAGTCATTTACTCCAACATGGACAATGACAGACTCATATTTGTACTTGTTGTGGAGTGACTTGAGTGCATGCATTATATGGTGGATCCTGGCACCCGACAGGCAGCTTTTTTAAAGATCCTTCTCATGTGGAGTCTGTGCAGTGGTGTCATGAGGGTCACTGATGCCATGAGGCCTAGAATTTTGAGAAAACTCTCTTGTGGAGCCAACTTGTTAAAGAGAGAAATCCTTGAAAGTCCTGAACAGTCAGGAATTTTGTCTTCTGGTAGAAAAGCAACATTATTTCTGTGTCCATCATACACCCCAGGAAGACGATTCTTTGTGAGGGTGAAAAACAGGACATTTGTAGGTTCAATTTGAAGTTTGCAGTGAATGGAATGTGATAAGCATCCTTCAGATGTAAAGTCGCCTGGAAGAAGGGGTAGGATGACTTGCAGGGTGACAATTCTGAATTTGGGCACTTTCAGGAAGGTATTTAGGCATGACAAATCTAACACTGGTCTCCAAGACTGTTCCTTTTTGCATACCAAAAAGACACCAGCAAAAAATACTTTAAAATTTTGTGGTGCAGGAACTGGTTCTCTAACCCCTGCCTGCAACTTGTGAAATAGTACAAGAAAAAACAACAGTTTCTGGTCTAGTGAGTGTATCCTCACTGAATTATTCTCAGCACCCACTAGTCTGACACTATATGCAGCTAGGCAGCTGGGTTGAGCTAAAGCTTGGGGGAAGGGAAAGGGGAGGAGGGATGCCAGGAAGCCCTGAGTCTTGGCATAGTCATTCTTTAGCAGGGGAATGATCTTTTTGGGAAAGGAAACCATTTTATTTGGTTTAGAAGCATTATACTCCTGCCATTTCCTCTTGGTGCCCTGACTCATTAGGCTGAGATTTTTGTTTTGCCCTTTGAAGTTCGATGCCATGGTAGGGAAGAACCTGGGAATACGATACATTCTAGATTCCCCATGCAATGATTTACCATCATCCCACTGTTTGAGAACATGGGTAGAGGCAAGACCAAACACAAATTCAGGATTTAAAGGAAAATTCAAAATCTCATTTTTTAAATCCTTGAAAATTTTTTGTTATGTAACCAACCATACCGTTCCCAATACAACAGACATTACTGAATTTTCTAGAAATAGTGTCCAAACCTTCCAGGACATCCTTAAAACATCTCATTCATATATCACTTCTAATCAGCAGGCAAAGAAACAGAAAAGTTAACTAAACTGCAAGCACATTGCAAAATAAATTTTCACACGAAGCCTTGATAATTTAAATCTGTACACTAAATTACTAGAGTGAGTGAATTTTTATCCCTGAAATTCTAACCACTTCCCAATTTTAACCAGGGCTGTAGGGTTAGTAGAAGCTAAGACTCTCCTGTTAGCATCAGCAGCTGACAAAACAGCAGCTGGGTCAGCTGACAATGTAGCAGAGAGAGCTGTAAGACCAAAGAACACCTTGTATTTTCTAACAACCTTTTTAGAAACTGGTTCACTAGCCAAACTGGTTTACACATAGTTTTATAAACATCTTCTAAGGCAAGTAACACAGGAGGAACAGCCAAAACATTTGGAATCTCATCCTCGTTAAGATCATAAACTCTGCAAATCTCTCTGGTATAGCTCAAGATTGCTCCCAGTCAAATACATCTCTAAACCAAGCTAGCATCTATAGAAAGGTGAACACTTGCTTGGGTTTTTGAACCGGTTTACCTTCCAAAGAATCAGACTACACAGACTCACTGTTGTTCACTATGTCAGCATCAGGGTCCACATCAAAATCTGCGTCTCCAGACTGACCTCTCTAGAAGGTAGCACCACAGTCATTCTGAATGGGAGGAGAGTCTCTGAGATTAACTGACTGTAAAACACTCTTAGCTACAGAAATCACATCAGCGCTATATATGGTAATAATCTGATTGTCTGCCATGTAGTGAAGTTTGTTACTTCTTACTATGAACTACACGGGAGGACAAAATATCTGGGAACAGAGTATTGTCTGCCAAAGGTCTCTTATCCCAGACCTTTACTGCACCTAAAGGGTTTAGCTCTCCCATACCTGCACCAGGGAATGGAACAGCCCTGGCTGATATGTCTGACCCCTTTATCATAGATGGCTGTGGGCTCACACCAGAAGGTGACGGGGAAAAGTTTGGTCTGCAGTCTGGCTTAAGGCAACAACAGATCAACAATCATGCAACAACAGATCCGCAAATCATAAGCTGAGACATTTTTTTACTTTTTTTTTTTTTTTTTTAGTTTTTTTCTTTTAGGTGCAACTGGATTTCATGCTGGGGGAGGGAGAGGCAGCTGTATCAGGATTCATCAAGTCAATGGAAAAACACTATTCAAGATAATGCACTGACACTATTAATGGGGATTAAGGACAGCAATAACGGAAAATAAAAACTATGTTCTCACACAGCAAATAGGGATAAAATACAGCAGAAACCATCTAAATTGTGCTAAGCCTTGCTCTACAATCTTCACAGTGTACTAAACAGCAGCACACAAAGTCACAATATCAAGTAAAAATCACTTGTCCAAATAGTGACAAAAAATCAAATAGAAATCTTTTAAAATAACATAAATAAGCATTTACTTAGAGAATCCCTTGTCAGAACTGATAAAAATCTCCACAGAAAATGCAAATAAAGTAATTCACTGTAAAATTGTGATTTAACTATAAAAACTATAGCGATGTTAAATCAGAAGTAAGTACCATAAAAGTGAAGAAAATGTGAAAAAAATGCAACCTTTTCCTGTCTGAACTTCAAAAAGGAGCTTATACAACAGAAACACAGATCTCTTGGTCTATACACATGAGGCAGCCCTTAGTATTCAAATGACAACACAGAACATTGGTTTTCCAGTACCAGTCACAAAACACTTTAGAAAAAGCCCCATAACAACATAAAAGCAGTATTAAGCATGTAGGCAACACAACATTAAGTTAGAATTCCTGGAGATATTAACAGCAGTAGTAAACAGCAAATATTAAATAAAAAAGTTCACTCATAAACATACATTTTAAATAAAACACACAGAAAAAATATATAATAATAACAATAATAATAAAAAAAGAAGGGAAGTTCCCAAAGGTTCCAGAGTCTGGAAGCTGTAATCCACCAATGTAGGCTGCTGAGGAGATTCACCTGTGTCAACCCTACAGCTGGCAGTAAAAGACTAAATAACTGATTTTTTTGTGACAGGAGTTAGGCTTCTCCTGACTGGGGGGGGGCTTGGCCTATCCCCTATCACAGCGAGTCAGAGGAAGTAATTCTGAGCTCTGAAAAGCTGCCATTATGGGTTTGTGCAGGCACACAGAACCCATATGTCCTGAGGCAGTGTGAATGATGAGCATTAAGTAACAATGTTGTAAAATATTACAGCAATAAGAGAAAAATGGTAATGAAGTATTAGGTAAGGTAAGGAAAGGGGAATTATTTATGTAAAATTAAAGGTGGGGATCAAGAGGGAAAGAAGAACATGAAAGGAAGATGGAAGGCAGCTGGTTTTACTAATAATTTTGCTATTTGGGTAAATCTGGTGAAAATTCAATTAAGATAAAAGGTTTCAAGAGATTAAATGGGAAGTGCAGAAAAAGTGAAGAAATGAAAACAATCTTGAATTAGTTATAGAAAGATTATAAAGTACAGTTGTGTACACTTACCATAAATGTAGATGTTAGAGTGTATTCACTGTTGCAGTCATTACATTTGGGTAATCCTGCTGGCAGGTTGCCCTCAGTAGGCCTGAATTCCAAAATCCTGGGGCCTGCGTCGGCTGCTGTCGCCCCTTCCCTGATGTCAGGTCGTCAGGGGTATAAAAGATGCGGCCGACGCCATTTTCTTTAGTTTTTCTTGCCCCAGATGTCAGGTGCCCTCTAAAAGGGTAGCCAAAATTTATTATTATATATATATATATATATATATATATATATATATATATATATATATGAATACATGCACCAATATAAACTTTACCTTCATCTACAAGCAAAAACACCACGTAGGTTGGTTCCATCAGAAGAAAAGGGGGAAGGCGGGTGGGTAATCTGGACTGCAACAGTGAATACACTCGAACATCTACATTTATGTAAGTGTACACAACTGTACTATGTTCTTCATGCTTCACTGTTGCAGTCATTACATTTGGGTAGAGTCCCAAAGCTATGGATGGGAGGCTGGAACTAAACAGCATTAAGAGCGGCTATGAGGCCCTGCAGAACTGCAGTGGCAAAGCCTGCCCTGGATTTAGAGTAGAGTGGCAGATGATAGTGCTTTCTAAAGGTGTGCACTGAACTCCAAGTAGCAGCCTCTAAAATGTTCTTGGTTGGTACTCCCCTGAGAAAGGCTGCTGAAGTGGCTGCAGCTCTGGTTGAATGTGCCCTAATGCCCTTAGGCACTGGCTTGCCATGGTGTAAGTAGCAGAAACGAATGCAGTGGCCTATCCACTTTGAAATAGTCTGCTTTGAAATAGCCTTTCCTTGTGATCCTGCAGCATATGCCACTAGTAATTGCTCTGTCTTTTTGAAAACTTTGGTTATGTCCAAGTAGAATCTAAGCTGTCTGTGTACGTTCAAAGAATGCAGAATTCTCTCCCCCTTGTTCTGTGGATTTGGAAAAAAGTTGGCAGATGAATAGTTTGGTTAAGAGCCACACTGGACACCACCGTAGGCATAAATGTTAGGTTTGTCCTCAGAGAGACGCTGTCTGGATAAAAAATGATAAAATGTTCCACAGCCATGACTGCCTGTAGCTCTGAAACTCGTCTTGCAGAAGTTATTGCTAGGAGCAGAGCTGTTTTCCAAGATAAAAAGTTTATATCAGCAGTAGCAGCTGGCTGAAAAGCAGGCAGGGTGAGTTTTTTCAAGACATAGTTGAGGTCTTATGCAGGCATTGATGATCTCCTTGGAGGCCTTACATTTTTGGCTCCCCTGAGGTACTGTTTTAATAATGGATGAGAAAAGATTGATGGCTCTGTATTGTAATGAGCCAAAATGGCAGAGGGCATGAATTTTAATAGATGAAAAAGATAGGCCTTTGTCCAGCATCTCAGTTAAGTATTGCAAAATCTGAGGAATATTTGGCACAGCTGCATCAGTTCCTTGTGCCTGGTTCCAAGCACAGAATCTCTTCCATTTTCCAGCATAAGATTTTCTAGTACTAGGCCTTTGGGCCTCCAAAATGACATCCATCACAGCTTTACTGAGAGGTGTGTTTTGTATGACTACATTATCCGCCATGCTGCCAGGTTTAAAGTCCAGAGTTGGCTGTGCAGGATCTGACTGTTTTGCTGGGACAGTAGATGAGATATTTGAGGTAAGGTCCAAGCTGGGCATTGAGACAAGTTCTTTAGGATTGGAAACTAGTACTGGCGGGGTCAGCCTGGGGCAATCAGTATCATTTTTGGCTTCTCCTATCTGACCTTTAGGAGTACCATGGGGAGGAGAGGCAGTGGGAGAAAGGCATATACTGATAGATTTTTCCAGCTGAAAGACAGGGTGTCCACTTTCCATGCTTATCTGTGATAAGTCCTTGTGCAGAATCTTTTTAGTTGGTAGTTGTGAGGGGAGGCAAATAGATCTATGTCCGGGCATCCCCATTTCCTTGTTATCATGCTGAAGACTTGTGGATCCAGCTGCCACTCGTGGGGATCCATGAAGTTTCTGCTTAGTTCGTCTGCCAGAGTATTTTTCCTTCCTGGCAGGAATTACGCCTGCAGATGTACTTGGTAAGTTAATGCTGTGTCCCACAAAGTCATGGCTATTCTGCAAAGGGGGTAAGAATGTGTGCCCGCCTGCTTGTTTATATACCACATGACCGTGGTGTTGTCTGTCTTTATCAGTAGTTGTCCCAGATGAAGCAGGTCCTTGAAGGCTGTCAGGGCATTCTGAACAGCTAGCATCTCTTTTTGATTGATGTGTAGATGCATTTGGGTTGAGGACCATGTGCCCTGAATGCATCTTCCTGCCATGTGGGCCCCCCAGGCATAATCTGATGCAACCATTGTTAGTGTCTGCCTGGCTGGGGGTAATGTGAATGGCTGTTCCTTGTTTTTGTGACAAGCCTTTGCCCACCATCGAAACTCCTGTTGTAGGCAGGGGAATGAGAGTAATCATTGCTTCCAAGCTGTGGCAATGTTGAGTCCAAACACTTTTTAGGTACCATTGAAGTTTCCTCATATGCGGTCTTGCATATGGAATTAGTAGGATGCAGGATGCCATGAAGCCCAAAGCCTGCAGAAATTTTCTTGCAGCTAACTGGGCCTTTGTTGCCAACATTTTGAAATAGTTAGTCAGTTGCCTTTGTTTGTCTGGCATGAGATAAGCCATCTGGGCAGTTGTATTTAAGCTTGCACCCAGGAATATTATCTCTTGAGAGGGTACTAGTTTTGATTTCATTTTGTTGACTGTATACCCCAGGCATATTAGAAGTCTTTTCACAAACGCTAGATGCTGTAGTCCTTGTTCTCTGCTTGAATTAGACAGGCGTCCAAGTAAGGATATATTTGTATTCCTCTTTGTCTGCAGAATGCCATTACTGGTACCAAGCACTTTGTAAAGACCCTGGGCACAGTAGATAAGCCAAAGGGCAGTGCAGAGAATTGGTAATGCATTGAGCCAGCCTTGAATCTGAGGTATCTTCTGCATAATTGTTTGATTGGGACATGCAGGTATGCCTCCTTTAGGTCTAGAGTCACCAGCCACGCGTTCTTGCCCAGCATGGGCAGAAGCTGCTGCAAAGTCATTATCTTGAATTCTTGTATATCCAGGAATGTGTTCAGAATAGATAGATCCAATACTGGTCTCCAGGTCTTGTCCTTTTTCGGGGTACCAAGAACGGTCTTGAGTAAAATCCTTGTCCCTGCTCTTGCTCTGGTACTTGTTGAATGACCCCATGTCCATGAAGGATGAGACTTGTTTTTGTGCCTCTGCCCATTGATTTTTTGGCAGATCTGGCCAGCCGTTTGCCTTTGGCAAGGTATGGAAATGGAACTTGTACCCTTGTGGCACGATATTTAGAACCCACTTGTCCTGGGTTATAATGTGCCAATTTTGAGAAAAAAGTGCTAATTTTCCCCCTAAGGGTGCTGCCAGGAGATAAGTGCTTGGTGCAGGCAGGGGGAAGTCATTGGGACTGTTTCCTGTATGGTTGTGATTTGTCTTCTCCAATTTTGGAGGTAGAAGCAGCCCATTGCTTTGACCTTTAGGAACCTTGCGCCTGGGATCTGCCTCTAGGGTGTCTGGATCTGCCCATTTGAGGTCTGTCTGACACAGGAAAGGACCAATTCTTTGTAGGCCAATGTCTACTAAGCCTAGCTGGTTGTACTTGTAAAACATCTTTGACAGTTTGCATAAATTTAGCTTTGTCCTCCATTTTCTTTAACACCTCCTCTGCCTTAACACCAAACAAAGTATCATGCTGTAAAGGTGCATCTAATAATTTAACTTTGACATGATCAGGCAGATTTTGTTCCTTTAACCAAGCATGCCTCCTAATTACAGAACCCGTAATTGCGGCCCGACAGGAGGCCTCCAAAGAATCAAAACCCCACTGCAAAGTATGCTTTCCAACTTGCTCAGCTGTATGCAATAAATCCTGCATTTCCTTGTTTTCTGCACATTCAGAGTTTAATAACATTTTCTGTTTAAGCAATGCCATGACATGTTGCTGATATTTGAGCATATGAAACCAACAGATTAATGCCCTTATAGCCAAGGTAGCAGATGTGTAAACCTTTTTTCCCCATCTATCCAGTGCCCTAGAATCTCTGTCAGAGGGGGTACGATTTTTAGCAGCAGAAGCCTTAACTCCTTTGGGACCCTGTGAAATAGTTTCTGGGTCTGCAGCAAGGTTTTTAAAAAGGAATGTATGAGAGTCAGGAACCCTGTAATATCTGTCAGGCTTAACAGGAGCTGGAGGTAAGGAGTCAGGGGCAAGACTAGACTCCAAAAACACATCATCTACAATATGTAACACAGGTGGAATGGCTAGTGACCTGTGTTGAGGTAGTAAAAGGAAATCCCTGAGCCTCTTTTTAGATTCTGAAAAATCTTGGCTCTCCCAGTGGAAATGCTCCCTCATGGTATGCAAGGTTTTCCCAAAAGAATAGTCCTCTGGAGGGGAAGCTGAAGGTATAGATTCTTCAGCATCAGAATCCTCATAGGGGGGAAGAGAATATTCCTGATCAGAAGAAATAGAAACCTGATCTGAAGATTCATAGTCAGTCTCTTGCCTAGGCCTCTTATCAGGAGGGGAATGGGAACCCCTGATCAAGGTAATTAAGTCTTCGGCCATTTTGAGCATCTGTTTTTTGGGCATAGAGGCCTATCCACGTGGCTCTTGAGTTTGTTTCTTTGCTTTAGAATGTGCTTTAGTCTTTGCCTTTGAAGCTGAGGTTGGTTTAATGTAAAGATGTTTAGGTCTGAATACACCCTCAGAAGCCGGTGCCTGCTCAGCGGCTCCAGACCCATCTGAATGAATAGTATCCGAGGCTCCAATACCTTGAGTTTCCAGTGGCATGGCCGACTCCACATGGGAGTCGGTAGCAGCCTGCAACTCTAAAGTAGCAGGCGTCAGGGGCTGCGAAAGCACCTCATTGAGAACCGGCGACTGGCTTAGGAGAAGATTTGTCGTCGGTTTTCGGCCTCAGTTGTCTATCTCTCTCCTTTTCTTTGCGTTTTTTGTGAACTCCAGTAGTCGGATGGCTATCCGATGGCATTTCTGGATAATTAAACCGGCGTCCAAAATAGTTTAAAGCAAAATCATACCGACGCTTAATAGTGCGTTGGTTAAATCTAGCACAAAACCGACAACTAGCAACGTTGTGATCAGGGCCTAGGCAAGGAATACAGTAAGAATGGAAGTCCTTATGAGGTATTTGCTTTCCACAAGAAATATAATTATTAACTTTTTCTGACATCGGTCTGGAGCAAGAAAAAAGTTTCCCCAACAGGGTACTTAGCTTTATTGAAGACTTTGGATCTGAAACTCAAACACGAAAATCTCAGGAGTCGGCCGACCGGCACTTGCGAACTGCTTCTGCTTTGGGCACCGCGCGGCAAGAAAGACTGGAGAAAATGGCGTCAGCCGCATGTTTTATACCTCTGACGACCTGACGTCAGGGAAGGGGTGACAGCAGCCGACGCAGGACCCAGGACTTTGGAATTCAGGCTGACTGAGGGCAACCTGCCAGCAGGATTACCCAAATGTAATGACTGCAACAGTGAAACACGAAGAACATCATACATCTTTTTTACAAAACAACGGAAGAGTAGAGAGTAACATTAAAAAAGAAGATATAATAGTTATAGAAACTATTTGGTTATTGAGAAACATTTGTGCAGAGAAAAAAAAGATTACAGGATAATGGTTGGCAAGTTTGAAAAGTTATTAGGGCAGAATCAATGTCTGGACAGATGAGAACACATTTACAAAAGAAAAAGCAAAGGAATTATTGAGAAGACTGTTGTCCTTTAAAAAAGAAGTGAAAATCCATGCAAAGTGTAAACAACAACATGGAAGCTTTTAGAAATATTGAAGGAGATATGTGCAAGAATCAGAAAAGTATAATGGAAGCAGTGTAAGGATATGCACAGTAAATTTGTCCAAGTGGAGAAAAATTATTTATGATGGGAAGCACTGGAGATATCAGAAATGAAAAAAGAAAAAAAAATGAGCTGGAAAAGATGATAACCAAGGGAGTTGGATAATGTTCTAAAATTAAACTGGATAGTTTGCTGAGTGAGCATAGAACTGGGTAAGAATTTTGACAGGAAAGAAAATGAATGGCTGGTTACAACAATGAGATTAGAGAAAAGAAAAGCATACAGGTATGACCATGTTTGCTTGGAATTTTGATAAAAAAAGGAAAGTTTGAAAAACTGGATGCTAATTTCCTTGTGTAATTGTGACTATAACATGGTAATGAAAATTATGGAGGAAAGAACAGCTACAACTGTGGAAAGCATTATAGGTTCATAGGTTGGTACTAGGCTATCGGCCCTAGGGCCTATACAAGACTAGCCATAACAATTCCCTGGCTATTTACTTCCCTGGACCCCTGTCTAGCAGGGTGACTGATGTGATCCCCGGGGTGAATTTCCTTTCTCCCATCCAATCGTCAAGGTTCCTTTTGAAGAGGGCCAAAGAGGCGCTCTGCTTGACATGCATGGGCAGTCTATTCCAGAGTCTGAGGAGTCTCTGGGTCAGGAACCTATCCCTCCAGCATGTTTTGTTTATTGTGATGACAAGGTTTAGATCCCTGGAGCGTGTGACTCTGAGGGATTGGGATTTCATTAAGTGTAGCATATCCAACAGCTCTGGGTTTGACATGGCCTTGTATGTTAAGCAGAAAAAGCCTCTGAGTAGATGATATGTGACAGAGTACAGCTGGTGTTTTTTTTAGATGGTCAGCATAGGGCATCTGCTTTAGGCCTGTGATTCTTTTAGTGAGGTATTTCTGCAACCTTTCCAGTTGTTGCAGATGTCTTGAGAGGTACACACCAAGCGGGGCATTGTATTCTATAATGGGTCTAATGAGGGATGAGTACAGCAGGACAATGACCTCCTTTTTTCTGGATGAAAAGCCCTTAGTGATGAGGTGTGCCACATTGAAGGATTTCCTGACTGTTGTGGCGATGTGGTTATTGAAGGTGAGACCACTGTCCACCTGTGTCCCTAAGTCTCTTATCACACTTTTGCACTGCCACCTATGCGGTAATTCACGGGTACATGTTTTTTTCCCAAAGGGGATAACTATACATTTCTTGGCATTGAGCTTGAGCCCATGGCTCTGGCACCAAACATATGTTTCTGTAAGGACCTGTTGTAGAGTATCCACATCATTTGGGGATTCAATAATGGCTCCCAGTTTGCAGTCATCTATGAACTTTGTTAGCCAGAGTCCCTTAGTGTTGGCCTGTACTTCAGAGAAGTAGATGCCAAACAAGAGATGTCTCAGGACTGAACCCTGAGACACTCCACTTGCTACTTGTCTGGAGCTGGATTTGGAGTTGGTTACTTTTACAGTGTGGGTTCTGTCAGTAAGCCAGCTGGCAACCCATTGAGTGACATAGGGATTAATGCCCAGCTTAGTAAGTCTATCTATGATTCCAGAGTGGGGGATGGTGTCAAAGGCCTTGGCAAGGTCCAGATAGGCTGTGTGGACTGTCTTAGTCTCTGGAGACTGAGTGAGAAGAAAGGAGTATATACTGGGTACAGGATAAGCAGGTAAAGAAGATGCCAGTATTAGTAAAATAAATAGTGAATAATATTAAAAGAGAAAATAAAAATGGAAAAGTAATTGTGTGTGATATATAGAAAACATTTAATACGATTCATCAGAAAATTTCAAAGGCATGTGCACTGAGAGAGAACATGTTAAATTTGCTGACTGCGGTGTATGAAAAGACAAACTTATAGGTTATGGCAAAAGGGTGGTTGCTGTAAAAGTGAGGTATGGAAAGGTGTATAACAAGGATATTCTATTAGTAGGACAATACAGCATTAATGATTAACAGTGTGGTGCAAAAATGTCAATACAGACTGGAAAACAAGGTGGGAAACTTTTCTATAGCTATGACATGTACAGATGATTTGATATTGAAAGTTACAATAGGAGCTGGATGAAGTTATTAATATTTCTAGAAATGTATGGGGATGTAGGTTTGAGGATGAACAAGAAAAAAGGGCTTTTGGAAATAGGGCAATATACAGGCATTATATTTTTCACAAAATAAAATGAGATTTGTGGGAATATATGGGCAAAGAGAATACACAAAAACTCAGTGGTGCTAAAATATATTCTGACACAGGAGTAGTTTATGGAAAACATTCAGTCTGAGATTTAGAAAATATATTTGATTAATTCAATCATAATGGAAAATCTGGCAGACGTGGGAGGCATAAATGTGTTTCCTGCACAGACAAAGTTAGAACTACCGGGTACAATTTTTACCATAATTTGGGGACCTAGCAAGAAAAAGGAAGTCTAGGGTTAGTGGGAAAAAAAAAGGTTTGGGGTTGTTAAAACCAGAGGCTTAATACAATTCTTTATGTATGCTTTCGATGTTGAATATAAGAAAATACAATGAAAGCGCTGGTGAGCAAATTAATGAAGGAGAAATATAAACATTTTGATAAAGATGCAAGGAAAGGAATAAAAAAGATGTAGTATAACAGAATAAAATACAAGAATATCAGCATCTATGGTTATGAAAAAGAGATACAGAACAGACAAAGCAGGAATGCGTGCTACATACAGGTAATGTAAAATGTTATACAGTGGTTCTGGGGGGGCCTCATTAAATTATAGAGGTTTGAGAATGGTCATATTTCTTCTGGAGGTTACTACACGATAAATTTAAGACATCTATGCAACACAAAGAGGGAAAAGGAAAGGCAGTGCAATATATTTGGGGTGGATGAAAAAAGAAACGTTTTTAGAATGTAAAAAACTAACAATTGTCTGGGAAATGGTGGGCAAAGAGGTTTGATTGATATGAAAGGTCATCCCCGATTACTTCACTAGCTTTGTGTGGTACATATGCAATGGTTCTTTCTCCAGGGAAGACAGTACAACAGAGCCATTATATCATGGTTACTACTACTGACCTCCAGTAATAAATGTAGCCTCTAGTGCACGAATCAAAATATAAAATGTAACACAGTTATCACACTGTGTTGTCCTGACATCATCTCTAGGCAACAGACAAGTTCACAACAGTCTCGTGATAGCTGACCACAAACTAACCACCACTGTAAATGTCTCAGTACCCATTCAAAACAACCAGCCATCTCACAACATTTCCCAACCATAAGCACCCTTTCCAAGCAACAGGCCAACCCCACCATGCTATCATGTTGAGTGAACAGGTCCTAACAAGGCTAAGGACACACAAGAGCTTTCTCACCCCACCACATCACCAACACTAATAACTCACAAACAATAAGAAATACTTAGAACTCTAGGGGACGGACAAAGGAGATCAATGTGAGGAAAGTGCCACTTAAAGCATCTAGTCTTATACTGAATGACGCATACAAATGTAACATAATAACTTGGGGTTTCTGTTTTTTCAGTAGCTGCTTGGATAGAATACCAAAGCTATGTATCCATAAGCTCTGTCGCACCCCTGAGTATCACTTTTATGAATGACCAAAATAATATCAAATGAGGCATGGAAAACTCCTACTTTGTTAGTATCACTTAGTCTGAAGTCACCACAAAAAAGGTGGCTAAAAAACAGTCTGAATAATGCAGTAGTTGCAGTCACTGCTCCTGAAGAAGGGGACTTGGTGGGTACCATCATCTGTTTAGCTAAAAGTCAAATTAAAGTTCAGGGAATATGGAAATTCTGATGGAATAATTTGTTTACTGACTGTTGCTCTCACCTTTTTCAGTGAAAGGGTATAAAACTGGATCTGCCTTCCTGACAATATATGCAAACACTGCAATTAAGGAACCATCCTATGGAGAATACATGCTCCTGCATCTTGTAGATGAGGCAAGACTAAATACAATGACTTGAGGCAATGTCTGATAAGGCATTTGATCTACTAGAGGGAAAAGAAGTTCCAGCCACATCAAAAAGATTTTGTAAGATTCCCAACATATGAAGGCCAGATTCTATTTGATAAACTTTCATGTGGGAGATATGCCATGTAAAAGACTGTATTCCAGAAAAGAAAACTGCAAAACAAAGCCAAGGCCAATCCAACTTCAGAAGTTTCTTTGGGAACAATAAACATAACACTCTCCCCCAACGAAATATAGTCACATGGATCTAGAATGAATGTGGAAAATCCCAAGGCAGACTAGCTGATAGTACTGCATAATAAGCTTTAATGACCACCACCAGAAGGAACTTAAAGAGCTGTATCATACAACAATCCACTCCTACAGTTTTTTTTTTTCGCAAAATGAAATTATTTGTTTGAAGGCAGCCTGATCTCTCAGAGGACATCTATTTCTCATGAAGAAAATGAACAATGGCAATAGTGTAAAGACTCTTCTCTAAACCTTTACGCCTGTAATCTCAACAAACGTCTACTGCAACAATTTAAAATATAGGCCTAATGTCTAAACCTTTACTCCTGTAATTTCAACAAACATCTACTGCAACCATTTAAAATATAGGCCTAATGTCTAAACCGTTCTCCTGTAATCTCAACAAACGTCTACTGCAACAATTTAAAATACAGGCCTAATGTCTAAACAGTTACTCCTGTAATCTCAACAAACGTCTACTGCAACCATTTAAAATATAGGCCTAATGTCTAAACCGTTCTCCTGTAATCTCAACAAACGTCTACTGCAACAATTTAAAATATTGGCCTAATGCAATCAAGCTGGTGTACAGTCTTATATAATGGGCAAATTAATTTCAACATCCTACTGAAGAACAAATCTTCTCCAACAGGATATTAATGTACAATAAGAGCCGTGCAAAGAGTTCATAGGTTAGTAGGTTCACAGGTCGCAACTTCACACAGTGTATTAAGACACTGAAGGACAAAGAAAAAAATGACTGTCATATCGTTTTTACTTGTGTTTAGCAAGGGTCACTTGAGGAAATAAAAAAAAAGGGGAAATAACAAAAGTAACTGCAGTCAACAGTTACAAGAAGCTGCTTGATATTTTACTTTCCCCATCGCTACTTGTGGCACTTAAAAAGCCGTGTTTAGGGAACAGGGTAAATACAGTGAAACTAATGTAAAAGGATGTGTGTGTGTGTGTGTGTGTGTGTGTGTGTGTGTGTGTGTGTGTGTGTGTGTGTGTGTGTGTGTGTGTGTGTGTTCAACAGGGGAAATGCATTAAAACTAATGTAGAAGGACGTGTGTGTGTGTGTGTGTGTGTGTGTGTGTGTGTGTGTGGCAGGGGAAGTACATTAAAACTAATACAGAAGGACAGGTGTGTGTGTAACAGGGGAAATACATTAAAACTAATGTATAAGGACAGGTGTGTGTATAACAGGGGAAATACATTAAAACTAACATAGAAGGACAGGTGTGTGTGTAACAGGGGAAATACATTAAAACTAATGTAGAAGGACAGGTGTGTGTGTAACAGGGGAAATACATTAAAACTAATGTAGAAGGACAGGTGTGTGTGTAACAGGGGAAATACATTAAAACTAACGTAGAAGGATGCGTGTATGTCTGCGTGTAACAGGGAAAATACATTAAACTAATACAGGAGGACATGTGTGTGTGTGTGTGTGTGTGTGTGTGTGGGGGGGTGTGTGTGTATGCAACAGGGGAAATACATTAAACTAATGTAGAAGGACGTGTGTGCGAGTGTGCATGTGTGCGTATGTGCGTGTGTGCGTGTGTGTGTAATGGGGAAATACATTAAAACTATTGGGGGTGTGGAGGGAGAGGGTCAGAGAAAGAAAGAGAGGGAAAGTGTGTTCCTGCTTCTTACCTTCTTTGCTCCAGAATTCTAGACAAAGCCAAAAATAACGGGGTAACTATGACCCAAAGTTAGGAAAATGTTCAAATATCACCGTAACTCACTAAAAGTTAATAGAAGTTATGTACTTACCATAACTTGGCATATGTGTTGTCCATTTTCATCCTTCCCCACTGTTGTATCTTCGCATCTGATGTCGGATCTGATTTGGCCTCATTTTAAAAGACATTAGGATCCGTGCCACGAGCTCCTCCCTCTCCCATAATGCATCATACCTTCCCTAACTCCTCAGATCAAGTTTGCTGCCCTATATAATAATTTACATCCCAGAAGAAAGAAATAGGACAGATTAAAGAATTTGGGGTACAAGCCATGAACCTATGGGTTCCAAAATCCTCTAGGTAACTTCTCAAAGAGACTTAGGCTAGGGGATGTATGGGAGGGACGTGAGGAAGAATGAAAATGGACAACACAGATGTCAGGTTATGGGAAGTACATAACTTCTGTATCTGAAGTTGTCCTTTTCATTCTCCCTCACTCTTGGGTCAGAGTCCCCAGCTACATAACTCCTGGGTGGCCCCTAAGGAAAGATATGCAAGAGCACTGTAAAGCCGAAGGATGCCTGCTTCTGGAAACCATGTCCAATTTATAATGTGAGACAAAATTATGAGTCTTAGACCAAGTGGCCAGAGCACAAATCTAATCAACTGAGGCCCTGGTAGAAATAGCTGATAAAGTGACCATGGATCTAGTAGAGTGAGCTTTAGGTGGACAAGGTAATACAATGCCATTTCGGGAGTAAATAGTAGAAATGCAATTAGTTATCCATTTAGCCAAGTTGATCTTGGATACTGCTTAGCCCAAGCGATTAGCTGAAAAGGCTATAAAGAGTTGGCCAGATTTTCTGTGCTTTTATGCCCTGTGCAGACAGAAAAGCAACTGTCTATGAACGTCAAGAAGATGCAACATATATTCTCCTTTATTTGAATAATTTGGAAAGAAAACTGGTAATTGAATAAACTGGTTAATGTTGGACTCTGTTGCTACTTCAGGCATAAAAGAGGGATTAGTTCTTAGGGAAACTCTGTCTTTATGAAAAATTATGTAAGGGGGTTTGGCTGACAGGGCTTGCAATTCAGATACTCTTTTGGCTGAAGTGATGGCTACCAAGAAAATTGTCTTCCACAAAAGAAATTCCAAGTCACAACTGTCGGCTGGGCTCAAATTGCTTTTGAGTGAGAGGCTTTGAAGGACAACTGTAAGATCCAAAAGGGGAGCAAGATCTTTTATTGATGGTCTTAGTAAGAAGTTACCCTGCACGAAAGCCTTGCATAATCTCACTGAAGAATTAGCAGAAGATCTCATTCCTGAATGAAATTAGAAATGGCAGCCAGCTGTAATTTTATGGCAGAAAAGCTGGCACCTTCATGAAAAACTGAACTCAGAAAAAGGAGTATAGCTGATGTAGGAAGTGAAAATTGGTCAATATTCTCCTTTGATGCCCAAATTGAAAATCTTTCCCACTTAAAGACCTTTTTTTGTGGAAGCCCTCTGAGGGGGCAAGATTATGTCACATAGTGGGGAAGCTAGCCTGGACTTCCTTGCAATCATTGGAAGTGTAGAAGCCATGCAGTCAGTCACAGGGTGTGCAGATTGGTCTGAAGATGTTCTGATGGATGAGAAATAAGGTCCTGACTGGGATCCAGTATCCATGAGGGACACTTAAGATGAGACCATATGAAGGGGAACCATACCTGTTGGGGCCTGAAGGGGGCAACAAGGATTACTGAGCTCTTCAGCCTGCTGGCTTTCTGTAGAAATTTCGGGATCAAGGGTAGCAGGGGGTAATCATAAAGGAGGCCTGGGGGCCAACTGTGAACTACATCATCCCTTGGTGACTCCCCTTTCAGGGGGGATCAGAGCAAAATACTTGTTGCATTTGTTGTTTAGGGGAGAAGCAAAAAAGATCGCAACAAGGCTGGCACCAATGGCTGAAAATCTTGCTTGCTACTGATCGAGGGATCACTCGTGAGGAGAAAGAAAAGACCTGCTGAGTCTGTTTGCTAACACGTTGGTGTCCTGGGAATGTGCATTGCAATTAGAAAGCAGCTTGAAGAGATCACCCAGTCCCAGACCCTCATGGCCTCTCTGCATAATGGGTAAGACCAGGCTCCTCCTTGTTTATGGACCAGAGCACTGACATGTTGTCTGTATGCTGGGAAGTAGTCTAGAGGATTAACTGGGAAGGCTGATCTATGGCAGGATGTATAGGCTCAATGCTCAGTGTAGATGAAGGAATGGGAGGATTCTGGAATTGAGATGATGGTTCTTGGGCCTAGAGAAAGCCCTTTCTTCAACCTGGAAGGGTGCTGGTCCCAGACAGCCCCCCCCCCCCAAGAGCTGAAGCTGCTGGTGCAGAGAGGACAAAGCTCATACCGGATCCAAAGCCTCCAGACAGAATCAGACCTGTGCTGTCAAGGGCCGAAGCCCTGAGGGGAAGGGAAGGATCTGACAAAGTTGGAGCCAAAGCCCACCTCCAAGAGCCAGCACCGATGTCTAGGATTCAAGACCTGTTCTGATGTGACAAATGTGGAACAAGGCTGGTCAGGGATATAGTAGGAGTTGAGGAAGCGAGCTTCCTCAGACCTGACATTGACTGTCTCAGAATTCCCAGATCCTGGGTTTCCGAAACTAGTGGCCAGATCAGAAAAGGAGATTGTAAAGTGGGTGACAGTGCTCATGGATCCATGATGGGACGGAGAAAGCAGAATCCCATCTGTATCCAAGTCTTGAGAAAACTCTGCATCATTCTGCCCATACTGGTGTCAGGAAAAACTCAGAGAAGACCTGGAGGAAGAAGCAGTGGAAGGATGTCTGGGTTTAGAAGGTGTTTCAAACTTATTACTTATCTCAAAAAAAGGCAAACAACACACAAAACTCTGAACCACACCTTAACGCACTGGCGGCAAATGAAATCTGAGGGGTTAGGGAAGGTATGATGCATTATGAGAGAGGGAGGAGCTCAAGGCTCAGATCCTAAAGTCTTGAAAATGCAGCCAAATAGGATCTGATGTCTGTTCCGAAGGCCCACAGTGGCAGATAATGAAAAGGACAACAATAGCTCATGACATTTTAGATCAACATTCTTTTTCTGAACAATAAGAAACATGAAACTATAATGTGTTTCATGGGATAGAGCAAAATTATGAGGCAAAATCAGATGCAGAAGAGAGATATTTGGGGTGGTAAGAAATACATTGCTTTGCACTGTATGCATTTTTTCATTCATTTGTTGACAATGAGACATCCAAGGTACAGGATAACCAAGTGGCTGTAACTGTTGAACTACTGGGTACACTGCTGTATGCATGTCTCTATGTTTCTGTGTATACGCATGCCAGGGTGTGTGTGTGTGTGTGTGTGAGAGAGAGAGACAGAGTACATGCATAAGTTTCTTCATATGTCTGAGAAACTCTGTCTGCCTCTGCATCTGTTAGTGTGTGTATATATGAGACTCAACGCGTGTTTGTACAGACATTAAATACTTAATGCCCATATATATATATATTGGATGTAAAATGCACCCTAAAACAAAATATTCTAGAGCAGCTAATAAACATTAAGCAAAGGAACTATTTTACATCAAATATTATATCCATATATATGAATATACACACACACACACACACACACACACACACACACACACACACACACACACACACACTAAAATAAATACAAACCATTTTAACACAATGTCCATTATTTAGGCACAATAATGCCCCCCAGCTTTGGCATTACAGGGGGAAAATAATGGACTTTCCAGAGGTGGAGAGGCCCAACACCACAACACCCCTGGTTGGTCTGTTAATTCCCCAGTAGCACTCACCCTGTCTGACACTACTGTTTGCTTAACTCTAAAGGCCATCAAGTCACTTAACCAAACAAAATAAAAAATACACTGTTCTTAATAAAGGAAATGAACAATATCAAGATGTACGGGGTTCTTGAAATTTAGTTGTTGTTTCTTTCAGATTTTCTTGGTTAGGGGTCGCCACAGATTGGTAGTTGATTTTTATGTTCCAAGTTACCAGCCCTGACGCACAAACCTTCAACGAAGGTATGCCCTATTCACGCATGTCTCCACACTGAAGACGCTCTAGCTGAGAATCAAACCGGACAGCGTCTTACTGTGAGGCGACAACGCTACCGCAGCACCACCACCTGAAACATTAGAAAACAGAAACACCAAAAGAATAAGATGCACAGTAACCAATGAGTTCTCCTAAGATAAATTTTCAAGTGAAAAGAAGACTAACCCCCCTGACCCATCATACTTTACCAGATGCACGTTACATAACTGTATGACCCAGAGATATGGGTATGCTGTAGGAAAAGAAATGGAATACAAGCTGAAGTCATCCACCTTGTTGGTTGTTTTTCATCAAAGCTGGTGTCAGCACAAGCCACTGTTGCAGAAAAGCTGCTGTATCATTCCAAACCAACTTCATAAGAAGACTGCCATCTTACATCATTTCACGCAACAAATGAAAAAAAAACAGCCTGCTACCAAAGATTTGATATACAGACCATTCAGGAGCGCTGTTTACTTTTATGGAAAAATACAGGCCAACTCCTTTCTTTGTTGTGGAACCATATCTTGATTCTGCATGTATGTAGACAACATCACAGTCCATGTATTTTTGCAGCACACAAAAAAATCATTAGAAGGACTAAATGTGATATTCCTTCAGGAGTCCATCAAACGCAATCTCAGTCTACAGTACTACGACAAAAAAGCATAACTAGAAACAAAATAAATATTGTTAACCAGGTTAGTCCCACCAGGTCAGAGTCCACTTTTCAGGCAAGACCCGAGGTGGTATTCATGCTAACTAGGGAAAAATCTGTCCAGGGCACCATGGCACACCATGGAACTTCATTTACCCTTTTTTGGTAACGTGGGATCCATTACATTCACCTGAGCTACCACCAACTCAGGCAGATGGGACCTATATGAAAGATAGAACAAAAACTCTAGACAATAAGTAGCTTTTACAGAAAAAAATAGTGATTCAGTGAAATAAGAAACAGAACCTTCTGACTTAAGACTATGAATCAAGAAATGTAACTATGTCTTGGATGACAACATGGAAACAGAACTTAGTGCTCTGAACCACTGTGCTTAGAGTCCAGACTTTCCAAAGTACCTTAAAATTCTGAGGGGAACATGGCTGCTGAAAATATAAATTACTTTAAAATTCTTAAAATTCATATGACTTAACTCCTTTTCAGAAAGAAAAAAGGTTTGTAAAGTAATATTTTTCCCATCAGTCATTATACAGACACTTCAGTTTGAATATACTTATGTTTGCAAACACAGACATGCAAAAGTAACATGGTTTTACTTCCTCCGCTAACATAAACCTGCCTGTCCTACATCAAGTAAGTGAGATGTGAACCACTGTGCCCTAGGCTATAGCTAGGGCTTTATTCCTTTAAGTCATGATGGTGGGTTAGGAAAGGGTAGTTATGCTGGGTTCCTCAAGCAGTGAAAGGCAATGTGGAGTACCCCTGCTTCAAATACAGGATGGAGAGAGCAGATTTAAGAAAAGGTTGAATGGAAAAGCATTGGCTAGAACCAAGTAACAGAAAACCTCATCCAATGGATAACATGAAGGAATCTACATACCAGAGGTCCACTGGTGACTAGTGACAATTTGACTATATAGCTTAGACCAGCTATGGAGAAGAAGATGATGAAACCATCAAAAAGATGAAGGCCTTGGAATACAGGTAATTAAAATGTGGTAAAAGGAGAGCTCATAAATAAAGGATCTGATGATCGACAGACTACTGAAACTATTAAAAAAAAAAAAAAAAAACATAAAGAGGCAATCAGGAAAAGAAGCTGAAAGCAGCTAAAACAAAAAGAAAAAAAGCCAGAGTGGCTGAGTAGTGAGGTGAGACCAGTTAACACTGAAAAGAAGAATACGAAAAATAAAAGAACAAAAAAGACACACGGAGGTTAGAAGCAGTGCAGCAAACTGCATTAGGAAGGCAAAAGATGAGATGGAGAGAAGACCAGCAAGAAGCCTCAAGGCATGAAGGAGGAAATTAATCTGGTGAGGGGTAAAGAGAGATCAAATGACTAGTGAAAATTCTAAAATAACATTTTTCATCAGTGTTCATCAAGGAAACAGGAGGAGTGTAAAGGGACTGGAAGGACAGCCTGTGACTGAACTTTTTCAACAAATTCCTCAGAAAGATGCTGCCAGGGTAACACTGCATCAAGCAGTAATGGCATGGCTCTACACATGAGGATCAAGCAGTAGCCCATTAATAAGTCTGACCTCAGTGGTAGGCAAAAAGTACAGTTGTGCAAAGTCTTACTGTAACAGTAAATGTTCTTCTCTTCACTGTTCCAGTATTTGTTACAAAAGGGATTCCCTGCCAAAGGTAGCCCAACAGCCTACCAGTATACCAAAGCCTTAGGATTTTATTGATGTCGGAATCTCCAACTCTAATCACATGTATGCTCCCCACTCAAGGCGTAGGGCATAAAGGTCAAGTACAGACCTACATACCTCAGAACTTCTTTGCCACCAGTCCAAATGTCATCACTGATTACTGGTCTGAACAATCCTCCTCCTGCACTGGTTACCAAGCCAGGATACAGAGAAGTTACCCACTGGGGTGTCCTCTTTTCTCTTTTAATTTTTGTGAGTTTTCATGTCATCTAGTAAGGGAAAATGTCCATATGGGAAGCAGATTCCCAGTAAAGATCATCAAAAGCAGTGTCTTTTCTGTTTGGGCGCTTCTCACAACCATACACAGTATTCTATCTTCCAGATGTTTCTCCCTGAGACCCTACTTCGTAACCTCTCCTCCTTGTCCATTTACCTAGAGAACCAGTCTTAAACTGCTGGTGAAAGGTATTATGGTGGAATCTTCCCATCCTGAAGGTCAGCTGCTTGCCAAGAAAAAGGCCAAGCAACTCGGTCTGATTCGGCTGATGTCCTACCTCCCCCGGATGTTTCTCTCAAGGCTGTTGAAAGCCCAGAGGATTGCCTGGTTGTTGTTTTGGATTCATCTGCTGCGACCCTCTCAGAGGCTGGCTAATTATTTCAGAGGGACTGAGGTGGATAATGCAAATACTTCTTTGTGAGGAGACTCCTACTACGTTGGTTGAGTGTAGGCAAGGCTCTGAACCTCCTAGGGTATTTAGGGCAGTTGTCCCTTAAAAGAAACAAACAGAAAAATAAGCACATTTCCCCTGCTGCCCAAGATTCTCAGCATGAATGGCAGGATTTTACCCAAGGGTTATTTAATGCATTCATGGTGTTAAAGCCTCCCCATATGACCAGGTATGTTTTAGCCCCTCTTTCTCAGGTTTCCTAGGCAATGTCTGACTTCCCTGATTCTCAACGGAAGGCATCTGCCCTCTCTTTACTGAGCTCTACTTCTCAGGTAGCTCGCCACTCTATTAAATGTAGTTATGATTCAGTTGATGCTTCCTCTAGGGCTGCATTTAGTTCTGTTTTGAGACGTTACTCTTGGCCTTCTTGGGGCTCATATCACAAGCTTTTTACAATGATGAAGGGAACAGGAGGGAATAAACTGCAAACTTTGTAGACAGGTGAAGAAGAAGAGAACTGGGAACAAAAGGTAAAGAGCTGTCACAGGAAGACAGGAGCAATTGGAAGGTCAGAAGTAATAGATTGTATTCTGAAGGGGCAGGTTCTGGCTCCAACCCTATACAACATGTTTTTAAAGACCAAATGAAGGGTAAAGAAACTTGACTAAACCTGTTTGTGGCAGACAACAAGGCTGAGGGCCAGTAACTGATGTCGAAGCAAGCACAGGAAACATAAGAGACTAAAAAGCATGCTTTAATAAGGGGCATCTTTAGCTATTTTACTGTACAATACTGCATCTGTGGAACAGCAAAATGTGCATGTAAAAGAGACATGTCTAAAAAAACAAATCAGAAGAAGGACCTTAGAGTTACCGGCATGGAAAACCTACTTGATCAGGCACCATTGTAAAGGCACAGCAGTGAACACAAATTAAATGCTATTCAGCATTTCTAGGGAAGTACAAACCAGGGATGAAAAGACCACAGTTTGAGTACTGTGTACAATTCTGGAAACTTTACAAGATGATGGAAGCCATGATGCTGCCAAAGGTACAGTGAAGGATGGATAGCAGAGTAAGGGGGGCTGAAAGTATGGCAGGAGTACAGGTAAATATTATTCACCTGAAAATAAGAGGGGATTCAGGGTGATGACATGACTGAGAATGAATGTAAAAGGACTACGCTATACAAAAAAAATACAAGATAGGACAGGGAGAAAAGGGCATGACTTGCAGATTGGGGTACACAGTTTAGTCCAAGTATGACTAAGCATCTTTCTTGACAGACAAGGTGGTACACACACACACACACACACACACACACACACACACACACACACACACACACACACACACACACACACACAGAGTCAAGTACTACACCAGAGCCTTTTAAACTGGCTTGGGATTCCTGGATGGCTGGAGTGAGGGAGGAGAAGCAGACACCTTAGGCTAGTTGTAACAATCAGGCATGCTAGACTGAGAGCTACCTTCTGCTGGCCAGATTACATTACATCATGTTATGACGATATGTATTAGCAAGCATGGCATCAAACAAAATGTGTATGCAAGCATTGGATTATCCATACATAAATACTATGTAGGCTTTTCTTAAATTAAATCCCTAAAAACTAGATTAAGAAGGTGAACAACAACCATTGTTCACACTTTTTAAGATAAAGTAAAACGCTTAAAAGAACAAGAAATTTTACACAGCATTAGAAAGGCCAAACAAACATTTCCAGATTTTACCAAATACTGGACAAGAAAGTGGAATCTAAGTTTCTGACATTATTCTCAGACCTAGGAAAAAGCTTTAACTGCCTTATCAAACCTCAAATGAAGAATGAGGCGGAAAACCATTACTTCTCCACAGGCTATAAAGAACCAATCACTTTGGAATGACAGGAAAAATAGAATAAAAGAGAACCCCTCACTGTGGTTCACTAGTACTAAACCAGTGAAGTCAATTAAGTGGTGACAAAACCACTATAAATGTAACCAAACCTTTACAAAGTTACTAGGTAAGAAGTGGTTCGATTCCCCTAGGAGCCCTAATGTACTGTCAAAAAGGGTATCTGCTAAGCAAGATAAAAGGTTTATAATTACCGAACCCAACATGCACTTAACATGCAACTGTCTTTCTTAGAATAATGCACATAATTCCAATGCAAATACTGGGCATAATGTTTATAAGGATCCCAAGTTAATTTATTCCACTGAAGACTATTCATCACTTGCTGAACTTACCCCTCAAAAGGTTTAGATTTAAAAGCACAAGGGGTACACCAAAATAAAATCCAGATGACAAAGTTGTTGACTTTTAATTCCAATGGCAGCTCTGGAGGAAGTCTTGCAACCTTGGCAGCAAAATATCCATGGCCTCAAAGGAAATTTTCAAGTGGGCTGCCATGGCCAACATAATCAGACATACACGCTAAACAGTGCATGTTCAAATCGTATCAACAGCAGGGCCGTTACTTAAAAGAAGTGTCCATGTGTACGGACTCATTCCAAGGCTGTTTCTTGAAAAGAAACAAGTCAAGAGTCCTTTAAGGTCTCCTCCTAAAGAGTCTTGCAACAAGAGACTAAAAGAATGCAGAAAGACATGGCTCAAAGTCTTCGGAAGTTTCTTGTCACAACAGCTTGTTTTCAATGAAAGTATGCTATTACTGACTGGATGTCTTCCATCTTTTCTTGGATTAGAAATATCTTCATTTGAAAACAGCCTATTACTGCTACTTGAAAGGGTACTGACTGACAAAAGGAAAGTTGAGACTATTTGTAATTTTATAGAACTCTTCAGAGTATGAATTAATGCAACTGTTACAGAGATGCAAAGGCAGATCTGTTCCAGGGCTTAAGTTAGAAGCAGGCAACAGTCCAAGTATAGCAGGACAGAAATGTTCTGCTTTCTGAGGTATGCAAATACTGCAGCTAAGCATTTGGTAAACACTCTGGGAGCAGTGAACAGGCCAAAAGACACTTTGGCAAACTCAAAAGTGAGCTTAAGCACTTTAAATCTCATGAACTGCATGTGACAGAGTCTTACTGGAATGTCAAGATATGCATTATCCATGTCTACTGTTGTCATATAGGAGACTTGCTCTGTGAAGTGTATAACTGCTTTACCGTTACTTTCCCACACACTTGGCTTAAAATATGTATTTAGTTAGGTCTAACACATTAAAAACTAATCTTAGGAACTTAACCTTTTCTAGTTACCATGAAAAGAATGGGAGAAAAAAAATTAAGTGGAAGGCACCATTGCTCTGGCCTTTTAAACAGCCGCTTCATCAAAAACGTTGCCTGCTGAACCTGATCAGGTGGGGTGTACCGAATGGGAGATGACTGAGGTTTCTGATGGAACTCTGATCTATAACCTTGAGCAACAGCCTGCAAAATCCAAGAGTTTAATGCACTCATCTCACATTTTGAAAGAAAAAAAAACTGTAATCTACTTCCCACGGGTAGCAGATGCGATATGTGGGGGCGATGGAAATGGTAGCCAGCAGAAGGACCTTTGCTGGTTCCTCCCTTTACTTCCGGATCATGAGCAGTACAACCCCTTATTACAATTTTGTTGCCCTTGGCATTGAGAATGCCGAATAGTTATGTGTTTTTTGTAAAGATTATCTTTTGTTTATTGCAGTTCCCTTGAAAACTGGAGTATGACGGCATGAACCATTTCTTTTAATGAAAATCTAGCTTTTTTTCCTGAAATAACTAGTTATATCATCAGCTGGCTTAGCCTGTAAATAACCAGGCGTAAACTGAAGCATCGACAGTGTCATATCTGCATATGAGTATGTGTGCATTGACTATGGCTACTAATTTCCTTCCCCTTTTCCTGTTTATCCTTAGCATTTCCATTAGGCATAGTTTCAACACACATTTGGGTGTGGTTTACTACACAGCCTTGGAAAGGTAAGATGGTATAAGGGGATTTTGATTGTCACATTGCTAGTCATATGCAACTCTTTCCTGGACCTGCCCAGCAATCTGCTTTCCCTGTCAAACAGCAGCGATGCCAACGGTAAATTGTTTCTGTCTTGTGCAGAGGAGGAGGTAACTGAGGTGGCAGCAGGAGCTGCTTTGCTGTATCAATTCTGCCCTTTTTAAAACAATGAATAATCTTTATTATTTTATAATGACCAAAACATCAGATTTATATAACGTTTACTTATCACTCCAACCAGCTAACAGAAAAGAAGAAAAAAATAACAAATCAAACACTTCCTAATGCATTTCAGTTTGTTTAAATTATTTCTTCTCATGGCACTGTTTACAATAAGTGATGAACATGTAAACCATAACACATGAATAGTTCAGTTTTATAGCATCATGTATAACAAGTCCACTTAACTCAATTTTCCCACATTTATAAACATTTAAAATAACATTTAACTTTTCCGTCATCTAATGAATCATACGCAAAATATAAAGTAAGAAACCACTAGCCTTCAAGACACAAACTTGAAATGTTGCCTATCGGTCTTTAAAATTCATTCAAAACACAGCAGCTATTTAGCTACTACTTTCTGTCAAATATTTTTACCTTGTACCCCACTTTCTAAATTCTAAAACTGTTCCATTATCTGCACTCCCTCTTTTTGCACTGGATAACTACTCCTTTTCTATTTTTAGTGGTTGCTTTTTTTTGTCTACCAACATTGTCTCTGTCTGGGCTAATCATTCACATTCACACACACACACACACACACACACACACACACACACACACACACACACACACACACACACACACAGATAAGGAAAACCAATTCACATGCCACAGTAATAGACTCAAGCCAAATTGTTATAAGAGCTTTGTATCTCTCTCTTAAAACTGTTCAGTTTCAGGCACTCCCAAAAAAATATGCCCTCAATCCCCAAAATTTCTCATGTCACACCTCCAGCACTGTGAAATAGTCTCAGGGAACACACATGATAATCTTCATGGAGTGCAAAGGTAAAAGAAAAAACGCTGTCAACCAAAAATATTTAATTTTCTGGATCTACTTGGATACCTAGAAGCCAAATGTATAACAAATTTCTCTTTGGGTGGTTTACAGACTCATAACTCCCTCTACCACATTAACTAATATTTCTCGTTTCTTTCTTTCTGTCTTAAAGTTATCATTCGTTTATAACCTTCTAATAACTCTCTTCTAAATTAGTGACTCCCATCCTGATTCTAATAGGAAATTTACCAAAAACATTACAGATGTTGGTTTAACTGCATCAGTTTCAATTTATGTAGAATCCCCATTAGTTTCCCGTACAGATATTTATGTCCCAAATTTAATGAAAAACATTGTGCAAATTGTTCCCAGCTAATTCCGCTTTACTAGTTGAAAGTTGCTTCCAATACTCCAGTCCAGAACAAGACTGTAGTCCTCCAGGTTCAAGCTGCTGGTGTAGACCCCACAATGCCGAATTCCTGAGTGGTATCAATTTTCTAGCCAGCTTATTGTACCTGCATTTCTAAATGCACACAGGACAGCTTGTGTTAATTCTGTACTTAACCAAAAGGAAACATGGGATCCCCACTTATTCTTTTGTTTTCAGACTGCTGTATAACCCTTGAATTTTTTTTAATTTTCATCTTCCAGGAATCACTGTAGCCATGGTCGGAAAGTTATATAATAGTCTGAATAACCCTGCTTTCCCCCAGCAATTAAAGTCTGTGACTAACTTCTGCCTATATTAAGTGGCCTTGGACATCTTATTTGCATTTTCTGAATCAGGAGACCGAATACCAGAATGTATAATTAATCTCAGTCACATGCTTATAGGGGTCTTACTGGGTGTTACATGAGGGTTTTATTCTGATGAAGTCCACAATGGTGGACGAAAGCGCTTAACTTTTTAATTAATAAAACTTGCTGAGTGTTCATGTTACACGCTTTTGCCTTAAATTATATTTCTTAGTTATTTTACTTACAGTATTGTGTGTGGATGGTCTAGTGGAGATACTAAAATCTGTGGTTCTTTACATTTAAATGGCTGAAAAGAATGGAGCACCATCATCAGTGGCTCCTCCCTTGTTACTTTTCTTGCCCGCTCAGAAATCCATAACTAGGGAGACACTTATGAAGAGTTACCCTCATCTGTGCAGCTTGAAAACGCCTTACAGTTTGAGAAATTTCAGCTACTGCTTCTTTCAGACAGGGTTTCTTATGTGTTTTTTTTTTTTTTCAGTCTTGCTACATTTTTACCCCTTTCCTCTTTTTTTGTACTGTGAATCTCTCTCTCTCTCTCTCTGTGGTTCTTAAAAGCAGTCTAATATAAACTGTTCTTTCAAATGAACAGCATGTGCTTCTAAAGATTTTAGCCTTTCTTCAGTTACATAGGTTGACAAAGAAAGCTTTAAAATGCCTGAGTTTAGTGGCTTTACTGCACTTGTCACATGCCACACTCCTCAACATTTTACTAAGATACTAGCTGTGGTAATTGTTTGCTGCAGTAAGCCTACCACAAGGAAACATATTCAGAGATTTGATGAGGAAGACAAACTACTTAAATCAGATACTTTTTCAAATGCTTTTTACTGACAGTGACAATACAAAAATACTTGTGGTAACTGCACACTATAAAACAAACAAATATGGCAGAACACTGAATGTGCAGAGGCTGTCTCACAATAAAAAACACGGAAGTCTAAGCAAGACAATGCTGGGCTTTACTTTAGCCTCCTAACATTTATGTTTGTACCTAGGAAGGTGCAAGACCAGTGTAGCCCCTCACAAGGTAGCAGCAGCACAGCTTTGGAAAAACATTAAGAACCAGAAGAAACAGATGGTGTTAAACCTAGGGGTAAGGATTTACTCTGCAATAATCCTCCCTGAATAAGATCACAGATTACAATACGACATGCTTCATATGGCCACTGTACAGCCTACCTGTATGACTGGATTAGAGACTCTTAGTTCTTCAACCAAACTTCTCTGGAATCTGAATATGCAGCACTCTAACAAAGGGCATGACAAGTGAATCAAAAGATGTAGAATGGTCATGGTGGAAAAAATATCAATGAAGGCAACAGGACTTGAAAAACGCCCATCTCACCTATTCCAGTTCATCACACCCTAATCTAGACGGTGCCTAGAGCCAGATAACAGACCTGGTTGCTTTAGACCTGCATCAGTCAAGGCTCAGCATGCCTACACACAATGCAAACCACACAACTTATTTATTTATTTAATTATTTACCACTTATTTGCATTTAACCTTGGCAGAACAATAATCCAAAGGACCTACTTCATGTTCTCCCCTGGAAAATGTATATAAAAAAAGAACAGAATCAACTGCAATATATACATACAAAATACTAACAGAAGAAATAAAGAATAAAAGAAATTGCAATTAAGTACACACCATACACATATAATTTCTAAAAAAGAAGCTTATAACAATATTAGGCATACCTACACAAATAGCTGATAATCTCGACAGAAAATCAAGCCTCTAATGCAGGACAGTCTTGAAACTCATATGCAAGTCCTATAGGTTCCAATTCTCAGGGTTACACGTATCACAATGTTAGCTTTAGGTTTGTATTCTGATTTTGGAGTTATGATGAGATGGACTAAACGGTAGGAAAAATGAAATCAATATGACTAGTAATAAAACGGAAGGAAAAGAAAATTATTATGTGCAATGAAGTAGTTACTTTAAGATGGTGACAGCTGTTCTAGGGTGCGTGAGTGCAAGGATAGAGAAGAGAGTAATTAACAAAGACCATCTCTAGATTAGTGTTCTAGCCTGATGAATTATTGTAGAATTGTGAGCTCTTAGGTTTATGGCAGTTAAGAGGTGCAATGCAAGGATAAAAAAGAAAGGCTTCTAGACAAGGCTGTCAGAAACCACATGAATAGGCAGGGGAGATTATAAATCGCCATCATTCAACAGTTACTGTAGCAAATGACAGATAAGGAGCTGAAGGCAAGTCAACATAAAAAAAAACAAAGCTGGAAATATACTTCATAGAGCAGAAAGTGAAATAAATCTTAATGCGATAGTTAGACTGAAATATACACAGAAACACCTGGGATGGAAGAACCAGAGCAAACCCCTAAAAAAAGGAACATAAAAAATGGATTGTAGTGCCACTGTTCAGAAGTAATTATAGGCAAAAAACAAGTGAAGACAGAACAAAAATTCTGTAGTACACTAATCTGAAGAAAATGTCTCAGAACCATTTACTAGCCTTAATCCTGCCCTCCACCTGCTTAAATAAAATGAAGCTGCTGCAAGGTTTCTTGATAGGTATATTAAATCAATAACAATGAAAATCTGAAGGGCCCATTTGATATTCATAAGTTGGTACCACTATTAAAATGAAGGCCTGCATGGGCATGCTATGACAGAAGTGCCTGTGGTGGTAAAAGAAATGCAGTCTAGTCACTAAAGGTATGCTCTTACATACATTCAGTGATTATGGTGACTGAAAAATGGGGACATGATAAGATGAAGTATTTCGAAGCATGGATTAAAAAGCCTTCTGTTAAAGCCGCTAAGGATATGTGGGAAGAGATTAAACAAAACACAGTACAAAACCAGAGGAAGTGGAAGCTCTTGTTTCTGGGTATGGACAGTAAATTCTGCCTACAGAACGCTTCTGTGTGGGAGAAGTTCAACTCTCACCCCTGGAAGGATGTTTCTCATACACCCAAGAAGGTCAGGGTTGTGGAATCCAGATGGACACTATTCAAGACCACAAAAGCTGAGCTGGTGACATGAAACTGTGGCAGAAAGGTGGTCAGTACTTGTAGTGGCAGTAACACTATGACCAGCTGGTAAACATCAGTAGTAACAGAATCCTTCAGGTGACAAAAGGAGGCCTCCCTGTACAGAGTTAGTTGGGGGAGGGGTTCTGGTTCTGGTCAACAAGACAGGAAGGTGTTAAAGATGTGGAAGTGATTAAACTGAAAGGTTGCATATTAGAGATATCTAACAAGGACATAGAGATGGAGAATGACTCAGATGGTGGTAAAGAGGTTCTTGGAAACCATCTAACAATCTGGCATGGGCTGATACAAAATAGCGAAGGATGTTGTCAATCAGGAATAAGAAACACTGACCTCAAGTAGGGTCACTGACAAGAAGCTGGAGGAAATACTGTAAGGAGGCAGTGCCAGAGGAAGCTGGTGAGAGGGGTTCCCCTTTGCTGCATCAGTCAGACCAGTGACAAAATAAGATTTCAGAATGAAGCAAGACCAAGAAAGGAATGCTGAAGGCTCTGGACACTGTAAAGACAATGTTCTTAACATAGTCACTTCAATGTGCACTGGTGGCAGGAACAGTTCCTTTTTAGTGGTAAAATGGGGTGATAAGTCCACATTTTCAATCAGAGAAGAGGAGGGTGTGTTCTAATTAAAGAGAGATCATGATCCTCAACCTCTATGGGAGGCCTATGACAGGGATACTGCCCAACAGCTAACAGCAATTTAGATTCACCCTGGACACAAAAGACAGGGTCAGCTCTAGCCTTGCACCAAAACTAGAGAAGTCATGAGAGTTTGCTAGTGGTTACGTGTATTCTGTGGTCCCACAGAATGTATTTGAACATGTATTCTGCAATGTCTCTTGGGAAAATAGTACCACTGTTGCATGCCATTTAATGTGTGCATTTGAGAAGCACAATCTCTATCTGCATTCCCAGCACTAAGCTGGGTACACTGAAAGTGAGCACAGCATCCCACTAATGGAGTTTCTCCTGTTAGTAATTTTCATGGCTACAATACTAAGGCACAGCCAGTGCTTGGAAAATGGCAAGTTAAGGATACATCAACTGCATGTATTTGCCTGCATACAATGATGTTCTATTAGTATCAAGTGGTGTATCTCCAAGTATGCATGCTCATGGGATGCTGGCAAGTGTCAATCAGCCTGGGTAAAAATCAGCAGCTCCAAATGAAAATTCAGGGTTTTCTACAGGAAAAGAAGAGGATTCAGCCACATCAAATGGAAGAGTTTTAAAATCGGTCTTGTTTAAATGTGTCAGTGTGCCAATGAAGCTTAGGCTACATCATAGGATGAATCTCTCAATTTACCAGTCAGTCTATATCCCAGTCCTTTGGCCAGTGATCAAACATTCTGTAACAAATGAAAAAAAAAAATATTCAAGTTGTGTAACAAATCTAAAATCTACCCACATTAAAGATTTTATCAAAAAAAGATCTGCACAGAACATTTACAGAACAATGGTATTGCAGAGGGAAGCAGAATGTAACAAAATAAAATGTTGCTGTTGGGTCTTGATGTGGGGAAAGAATCTGACAGAGTACAGTGCGATTTTAAGAGTAGGACAATGGAAGCATGTGCATTTCCTGATATAATAATAAGGTTAATTAGGAGGATATACGAGGGATCTGACGCAAGAATTAAAGTGAAAGGATTCTTCTCTGATATGTTGTGTTTGAATGGAGGAATCAAGGCACAGAGATTTTCTTTCCCCTTTGTTATTTGCTTTATATTTAGAGCTACTGGCAAAGAAATTAAGAAACTCAAAAATTCAAGAATATAACTGGTATGCTAATCAAGAAAAGTTGGCTTTATTTGAAGATATAATTTTGAACTTGATAAATTAGAAAATAGACATCTCTCAGTGTTGTGGAACATTTTAAGACAGTTTCAAGTCTTTTCGGGATATAAAATTGACAAAGATAAAACAAAAGCTATAGCTGTTAATTACATAACCACACACAAACTGGTTCAGCTATACTCAAACTTATGGGGACATGATAAGGTAAAGTTTATTTTATTTTATTTTATTTAACATTTGTTGACCGGGAAAGTCCGACTAGGTTCCACAGATCCTGTTTTCAGCGGAGGCTCGGGGAGAAAAGCTCCAGAAGCATGTCTTTAGAATGTGGGAGGAAACCGGAGTACCCGGAGTAAACCCATGCGAATGCAGGGAGAACATGCAAACTCCACACAGAAGGCACCCCAGCCGAGAATCGAACCGGAGAACCTCTTGCTGTGAGGTGACAGCATTAACCGCTGCACCACTGTGCCGCCCGTATTTAGGAGTCTGGATTGAAAAGTATTCTGTTATGACAGATAAGGATACGTGGGAAGAGACTAAACAAAAGATAATACAAAAACCTAAGAAACTAGTAGCTCTTGTGGATGGGATAGGTATATTAAGATACAAGCACTGAAAATGTTTTCAGTCTCTTTAGTTTTATATACAGGTCAATGACATTTTTACCAACCAGAGGAGAAGTTGTGAACAAAGGGGGAGCCACCACTGATCCCAGAAACCTATTAGCCTGACAAGCCTGGTCTGCAAGGCCATGGAACGTATCATCACAGAACTCGTCAACAAAGACATTGGTAACCTCCAAACTATGGATCCCACCCAGTTCGGGTTTGTGAAAGGCAGATCATGCCTCCTGAACCCGATCGACTTCTTTGAGGCAGTCACCAAAGCCGTGGATGAGGGTAAGGTGGTTCGCACAGCCTATCTTGACCTCGCCAAGGCTTTCGACACCATCCCCCATTCTGGAATTATAGCTAAACTAGGTATAAATCCCTACGTCATGAGATGGGTTGCCAACTGGCTCACTGACAGAACCCACACTGTAAAAGTTGCAGACTCCAAATCTGACCTCAAAGCAGTGACAAGTGGAGTACCACAGGGTTCCGTCCTGGGACCTCTCCTATTTGGTATCTGCTTCTCTGAAGTACAGGCTAACACAGAAGGTCTCTGGCTAACAAAGTTTGCAGATGACTGCAAACTAGGAGCCTTAGTAAAGTCCCCAAATGATGTGGACATCCTACAGAAGGGCCTCACTGAGACAGATGCCTGGTGTCAGAGCCATGGCCTGAAGCTCAATGCCAAAGAGTGCAGTATCATCCCCTTAGGTAAAAACTCTGTACCCATGAACTACCACATAGGCATCAATCTACTTAACACCGAATGCGTGATAAGAGACCTTGGGACCCAGATGGACAGTAGTCTCTCCTTTGATAGTCACATTGCCACAGTAGTCAGGAAGTCCTTCTACATGGCACACCTCATCATAAAAGGGTTCTCATCCAGGAAAAAAGAGGTCATTGTTCCCCTCTACTCATCATTCAGACCCATTATACAGTACAACGCCCCTTTTGGAATGTACCTCACAAGACATCTGCAGCAGCTGGAAAGGCCACAGAAGTACCTCACAAAGAGGATTACTGGCCTCAAACAAATGCCCTACATTGACCGCCTCAAAAAACTCCAGCTTTACTCTGTAGCATATTGCCTACTCCAACGTAATCTCTGCCTAACATATAAAGCTATGTCAAACCCAGAGCTGTTGGACATGCTACACCTAAAGAAAGCCCAATCCCTCCAAGCTACATGCTCTAGGGACCTAAACCTTGTCACCACAATAAACAGGACACGCTGGAAGGATAGATTCCTGTCCCAGAGACTTCCCATACTCTGGAACAAGCTACCCATCTATGTCAAGCAAAGTTCTTCATTAGCACTCTTCAAGAAAAATCTAGATGAGTGGATGGGAAACCGGAAATACAACCCAGGGAATTCTGTGTCTCGGCTGGACAGTGGCACAGGAAAATAACTTTCTTGGGTGGCGTAAGCTATGGAACCTTGCTGGCTAGGCTTACGTAGGCCCTTGGGCCGATAGCCTAGTGCCTACCTATGAAGCTATAAGAGCTGGAAAGAACTTATCTGGGACGAGAAGAGGGTAAGAGTTAAATGAGATAAGTCAATGCTTCCAACAGAACAAGGCAGTTTAGGATTACCTGACTCAGAGTGCTATTTCAGAGCTACACAGTTAAGCCTCATATACAGAACAGAAGCAGAATACTATAATTCCAAGTGGAAAGGGATGATGATGAAATGGGGGGGGGGGGAGGGTTAAAGAAATAAAGACAGGATGAGATTTTGGATGCAGATCCTTAAGGAGGAGGATAACTACAAGGAATAGTATATTCCTAAAGTATTCCAAGAGATAAAGCCAATGTAATAATGGAGAAAGGAGATTTTGCCAATAGGGATGACTGCAAGTAGGGGTACAGAAAATAGGCAAGAGGGGTTAGAATTTACTGATGAAAACGAGTAAAAGAACCACAATATTGGTAGCAAGTAGCTAGAGAGGTAAAGGCAGCACAGATGGATGAAGCCAAGATGATGTCTGGATGGCGAAGGCAGCACAGATGGGTGAAGCCAAGATGATGTCTGGATGGCGAAGGCAGCATAGATGGATGAAGCCAAGATGATGTCTGGATGGCGAAGGCAGCACAGATGGATGAAGCCAAGATGATGTCTGGATGGCGAAGGCATCACAGATGGATGAAGCCAAGATGATGTCTGGATGGCGAAGGCAGCACAGATGGATGAAGCCAAGATGATGTCTGGATGGCGAAGGCATCACAGATAGATGAAGCCAAGATTATGTCTGGATGGCGAAGGCAGCACAGATGGATGAAGCCAAGATGATGTCTGGATGGCGAAGGCAGCACAGATGGATGAAGCCAAGATGATGTCTGGATGGCGAAGGCAGCACAGATGGATGAAGCCAAGATGATGTCTGGACGGCGGACTAGAGACCGCCTTCCCTACCATGGATTCCTATTAGAGTATAGGGAAAGAAAAAGGGATAGGGATAGGGGAATCATAAGTGAAAGGCTTCCTCTGGTAGAGTTTTTAGTTGAATCTGGAACAGAAGCTGCTGTTAACGACAATTATAAGAGTCGATCAGACGAGGTTAGAAAAAAAATCAGAAGAGAAAATGTAAAAGCAATTCAGAAGGGAACAATGGAAGCACATGGGTATGGCTCCAAAGCAAGCAATAAAGTCCAGAAGATTTAGGATTTTTGCTTAGAAGAGTTTGCATACATATCTTTATACCCCAAGCAGACTTCAAAGAATTTTTCCTCAGGCAGATAGCAAAGGTTGGAGGCTTGACAGGGAAGCAGTAACAAAGAACATATATTTTGGGAATGTATTTAGTTGGCACATTTTAAAAATTCCCTACACAGTACTTTATCAGAAATACTGGGTGAGCAGCAAATGGTTGTAACTACGGAAATTATTCTTTTGGACCAGGACACAGGATGTGAATTTCCAAGACATAATAAAGCCTTGTTAAGTTTAATTCTTTTGGCTGAAAAAAAAAAAATTAGAAAATGGAAAACAAAGTCTAAGCCAACTGTATTTGAAGTATTAAATATTGTAAAAGAGATAAAATATCTGGAAGAGAGATCTTTAGAAAAAGGAATGTGCAAATTACATAGAAATAAATGGAAATTGTAGGAAAAATGCATGCAGAACAATGTTTAGTAGGAGGAATGAGGTTTAAGGGGAAGGCAGAATTGAGAACTTTAATGTTGGACTGATGATATTTATAAAGAAAAAAACAATGATATATATAATGTATGAAAACAGAAAACAATGTTAATATGGTTTGCTTTCTTTTCTATTAATATATGTTTACCTATGTCTTTAGTGATAATTTAATAAAGGTATTTTCCTATGCTGCAGTAGTACGGTGGTAGTGTTGTTACCTCACAGCAAGAGATTCTCCCGTTCGATTCTCGGCTGGGCTTGGGAGTGCCCTCTGTGTGGAGTCTGCATGTCCTCCCCGCGGTTGGGTAGTGTCCGAAAGACATGCGTGTGTAAATGGGCGTGCCTTCATTGAAGGTTGGGCATTGAGCTGGCATCTCGGCGTTTCATAAAAATCTATTGCCAATCATTAGCGGACCGGAGTTCCGCTGTGGTGACCCCTTACTGGGAAAAGCCAAAAGACAAACAACAACATTTAAATAAAAAACATGCACAGAACTAAAAACTATCATCAGGAAGAGCACAGCAAAACATGAATTCAATATATAATCATACATCTTTCTACAATTACATTAGGAAATTAAGAAGCAACATCCAACAGTTCTCTAATCTCATCCAAAATGGCATCACCTACTCTGATCCTAAGGATATGCCTAATATACTGGCAGATGCATTTAGACAGAACTTCAAACTAAATAGCCATTAATTTCACAAATCCCAAAGTCCCCTACACCTCCCAAGTTTAACACACAGCATGTTCTGACTGCCTTCTCAAAAACTAAAGCTACTACCTCCATCGGCATATGCAATATAACTGAATGCCTAATTAACAGGAGTAAGCCTACCCCTCCTGTTGAAGCCTTCCTCAATATGTTTAATTGAAGCTTAGTCACGGAATTCGGTGAAAGACAGAATAACTGCTGTGATGACCCTCCACAAGAAAAGCCCTACCAGAGACCCCAGAAAGAACAGACCCATTAACCTTCCCAGCCTAATCTGTAAAACCATGGAATTATACCTCTCAACCTGCAGTCATTGAAAAAAGGTACAAAGGCCCTTGAAAAGTAGGCACATCCAGACAAAAAAAACTTCACACCTAATTAGTATAAAACCTGAATATGAAATAGCACACAACTCTTCTCCCCTCCGGTAGGAACATCGACTCAAATACTTAAAAAAAAAAACAACAGAGTGACAAAACCAATGAAAAAATATAAGCACATTATCAAAGAGACAAGTGTTCAATCTGCAGTCTAACTGTATTGTAAAATTCTACAACACAATGCAACTTATTTTTGCCTCTTAAATACAGAGATGTACGACTTGTGCCCTCCTCCTTTACATTACTGGCAACACTAGTAGTGTGCTGATCAAGACCGGTTTCAAAAATCATCTGTGATGGGGGAAAATCACAAAAATTTTGTAAAGGGATGCCTCAAGCACCGAAGATATGGACGTACCACTAAAAATAGGTACATCATGTGCAGCAGTAAATTAGACCTGAAAATAGATACATTCCTCCAAAATAGGGACAGCTGAAAGGCCTGCATGAAGCTACAATATCAAAAATCTCACAAAACTAGCCCCTCAAAGGTTTGTTTTTTCAAGGTTAGGTAATTTCTACTCAATTTTGTCAACTTCTTTGAAATGGTCATGGAGACAGTGGATACTGGCCACAAAGTTCACACGCTGTCTCTGGTTCTGGCAGAGGCATTAAACAACATCCCCCCCGTACTGAAATGCTTAAATAAGCTAAAGGCCTGAAGACCCTTATGTGGTAAGGTATACAGTAACCTGAGTGATGGATGGAATCCGCATAGCTAAGAGGGGAGCTGCTTCTTTAGAAAGTAAACAAGCAACTAACTAACAGTGTACCTCACAGCTCAGTTTTGACAGCCCTCTTTTTTGGCATTATTTCTTAGACATCTAAGGCATAAACCCAAACTTTTAGCGAACTGTTTTTGCCAATGATTGCAAGCTTCTGTAACTACTCAAGCACCCAGAAAGCACTACAGTGAGAACTAATCATCAAAGACCAATGTTGCACAGAAAAAGGCTAAAATTAAATATAGAAAAGTGCAGAATTGTCGCATTTGGTAAACAACTCTCATCTCCAACTTACAGCAGAGCCAGTACCATATTCTAAACTGACAAAGCAGTCAGGGATGTCAAGAATCTGACTCCTTCAACACCACATAACTAGTCAGGAAATTCTCCTGCTTAGGGTATCTGAAAAGTACACTTACCATAAATGTAGATATTCGAGTGTATTCATTGTTGCAGTCATCACATTTGGGTTATCCCTGCCAGGGTAGCCCTTGGCTGGCCCGAATACCAGAGGCTTAGTATTTCTGCATAGGTTGCTGTCGCTTGAGGACAGACGTCAGGTCATCAGTAGTAGAAAGTAAGGCAGCCGACACCATTACATCAGTTTTTCTTGCACTAACCTGTCAGGAGCCCCAAAAGGAGGAGACCAGGTTCTGGTGGAAGAACCCCACCAGTGGAAAATAAATACCAATATGTTCCTTGTAAGGAAAGAAAGAGAATAAATAGGGATGGAGGAAAGGAAACCAGGACTGCAACAGTGAATACACTCGAACATCTACATTTATGATAAGTGTACACAAATGTACTATGTTATTCGTGTTTCACTGTTGCAGTCATCACCTGTGGGGAGATTCCCAAAACTGAGAAATGGGTGGAGGCAGTCAAGGAAACTAGAGGCTGGCTAGGATGCCCTGCAAGACTGCAGAGGCAAACCGTGCCCTGGATCTGGAGAAGAGAGGCAGGTGGTAATGCTTGGTAAAAGTGTGAACAGATGTCCAGGTGGCAGCCTCAAGGATGTCCCTAGTGGGGACTCCTCTTAGGAAAACTGCAGAGGTGGAGGCTGCTCTGGTGGAGTGTGTCCTGACCCCCTTGGGGGGAGACTTTCCATGTTGTTTGTAGCAGAAATGGATGCAGTGTACTATCCATTTGGAAATGGTTTGCTTGCAGATGGCTTTGCCATCTACCCCTGTAGCAAGGCAGACCAGCAATTAATCAGACTTTCTGAAGGATTTAGTACTGTCCAGATAGAATCTGAGCTGTCTGTGCACATCTAGAGAGTGAAGAATCCTTTACCCCTTGTTCTGGTGATTAGGAAAGAATGTGGCAGATGAATGGATTGGTTGAGAGCCACACTGGACACCACCTTGGGCATGAAGGATGGGTTAGTTCTGAGGAATACCCTGTCTGCATGGATGATGATGAAGGGTTCCACAGCCATGAGTGCTTGCAGCTCAGAGACTCTTCTGGCTGAAGTGATGGCCAGAAGGAAAGCCGTATTCCAGAAGAGAAATTTTAGCTCTGCAGAAGAAGTTGGTTCGAAAGGGGGCAGGATGAGCTTTTCCAAGACAAGGTTACGGTCCCAAGCTGGTGTTGGTGCCCCTCTGGGGGGGCCTCAAGTTGCTAGCCCCTCTGAGGAAAGTACAGTTGTGTACACTTACCATAAATGTAGATGTTCGAGTGTATTCACTGTTGCAGTCATTACATTTGGGTAATCTGCTTGCAGGTTGCCCTCAGTCGACCTGATTAAAAAAGTCTTAAGTCCTGCGTCGGTTGCTGTCCCTTCTTCCATGACATCAGGGGTATAAAACATACAGCTGATGCCATTACATCAGTTTTTCTTGCCCCAGATGTCAGGTGCCCCCCTAATGGGGAGCAATTAAACATAAAATCACAAAGGTATACCTACAACAAAAACGCAAATACACCAAAAAAGATTTTAAGCATAGTAAAGGAAAGTAGAGGTATAACCAAAAGAAGTTAGGGGGCAGGAGGGAGGGTAACCAGGACTGCAACAGTGAATACACTCGAACATCTACATTTAGCCAACTAACTATCTCATCTTCTCATTAACATTAACGGTTTCCCTCTACCATGCTCAACCTTCCTTCCAAAGTCTTACTCTACTCCCCCTTCATCTTACTTCTATTATTTCTATACCAGTTAACCTCCTATAATAACTCTCATTTCCCCTCTCCCCCTCTGACTCCCCTGCACCACCACACATCCCACTTTCACAACATCTCTGCATCATTAATTCCCTCCCACCCTCTCCTTCCCTTAAAAATATTTTTTTTTCCTGTCTTTGACAACAACTACAAATTAATCCCAACTCACTACCAGCATCATCTATCAAAACATAAATCTAATAAACATGTCCCCAACATTACTTGCCTTCACTTAGCTGGTGACATACACCCCAATCCAGGCCCAAATTTCTCTCCTCCAAACTTCTCTCCTACAAATCATTCTTGCTCCAACAAAAAAAAATACTCTTATAAACCTCAAGTTCCTAACAATCAACACTCAAAGTCTAAATAATAAGCTATCACTCTTTCATGCCTGGCTCTCCCATAACTCCCCAGACGTAGCAGCCATCTCTGAAACCACATATTAATTACTCTGAGTTTCTACCTCCTGGATTTCATTCTCTCCGATCCGACCGCACTAATAAAAGAGGAGGCGGAGTTGCTCTAATCTACTCCAACCTCCTAACTATAACCCCATACCCCAACACCATTCCCACTTTTAATAATGCTGAACTAGTCATTGGCATACTAAAAATAAACCACCATGAAAGCATCTGTATTATTTCCCTCTACATTCCTCCTGGTAACAATACCAATACCCTGGAAGATATCCTCTCATGGTCCTCATCTAACATTAAACTAGAAACCTTTATTTTGGGAGATGTAAACACTGACTGGGGAAAAATCAATAACCCTAATCCATCCATAACTATCAACCTATTCAACTTCACCCAACTTACCAACTCCATTACCAGACCTAACAAAATCTACCCCCCCCCCCCCATACTTGACTGGATACTAGTATCGCATCCTAACAAAGTTATAAAATATGGAGTCAATCCTGACCCATTAGACCACCTCTCCCTGCCTTCCTCATTTGAGCCACTCCCCCCTCCCCTCTCTCTCACCACTTTATTTAAACTCGTAACCTAACTAACTTTAATCAAAATTCCTTCTCTAACTCCTTGAAGCTAACTAACTGGAACCCCCTAAAAACTCTGCCTCTAGACGAAGCTGTCGACTATTTCAACTCCACATTCCTAACTATCCTCAACTCCCAAGCTCCAACAAGAAGAATCATCATCAAATCAAAAACCTCCCCTTGGCTCACCAATGACACAAAAAAGATTATGATTCAAAGAGATAAAACCTGGAAAGCCTACCACAAACACAAACAGCCTGATATGTTCCTTAAGTTTAAACAACTAAGAAATCTAGCCAAAAAACTAATCATTACAGAAATCCTACTACATCAAACTACAAGAAAATCACACAAATAATCCAAAACAGTTCTGGAACTCCATTAACTCTCTCCTCAGACCTGGTACAAAAATCAATCTCTGTCCTGATACCAGCAAATCTGATCCAGAAATTGCCTCACTATTCAATTCCTTCTTCACCTCCTCTATCGCCGAACTAACCAAGACTTTCACTAATAACAACCCTCCCCCCCAAATCAATCTTCCTCTCCTTCTTCACCCCTACCCTCTTTCAATCTCAAACCAGTACCCACCAACCTAATAAAGAAACTGCTCTATAAACTAAAGCCTTGCTTCAATGCCCCTGATAACATTCCATCCACCTTCCTTAAGATAGCTTCTGACTCCATAGCTTTTCCCATCAGCATCCTAATAAATAGATCTCTATTCAAATCCTATGCTCCCAAAATCTGGTGATCTGCTTTCATTCTTCCACTCCACAAAGGAGGCAAAAACTGTAATGTCTCCAATTTCCGTCCCATTGCTATCCTCTCCCCTATATCCAAAATCCTAGAAAAATGTATCCACCTACAGCTCCTCCCTTTCCTTACGGAACACCAACTACTCTCCCCTACCCCATCACGGCGTCCGGCCTATACACAGCACTAACACTGCCTTACTCTCCTTTCTTCATTCTTTGAACTCTGCACGTGACTCTGGTAACTTAGTATCATCCGTTCTACTAGACCTATCTAAAGCTTTTGACACCATCTCCCACTCCCTCCTTCTAAACCACCTCTCTGACCTCAACCTGAGCCAAAAAGCTCTGTGCTGGTTCTCTAGCTACCTTTCAAATAGGTCCCAAGCTGTGAAATGGGGCCAAGCAACATCTTCTTTCCTTCCTACCCCCACCGGTGTACCTCAAGGCTCCATTCTTGGCCCTTTACTATTCAATATCTTTATTAACAACTTTCATAAAGCCATCCCCAACACGACAATTGTGCAATACGCTGACGATTCCACTCTGATCTGCAACGCCCCTAACCAAACAGAGCTCCAAGCACTAACCCAAACAGCATTTTCTACTACTAAAAACTGGATGTTCCAAAATCACCTCTCCCTTAATGCAAACAAAACCAAAATCCTGCCCTTCTCCCCCTCCAAATCCTCATCTCTTGATAAAAACTCTTTCCAAATAACCAGCCTCAACAACTCTGTGACTGAAATAGTAAACTCCACTAAACTTCTGGGTGTTACAATTGATGACCAGTTCAAATTCAATACTCATATTCAGCTAAACATAAAAAAACACATATAAAACTTGGCCTATTATATAGAAATATCCACTTTCTGTCCCCTTCCACTAGGCAAACTCTTGCCTCTACTTACCTCCTTCCATCTCTACTTTATGGCGCTACACTGCTCACTAACCTATCTTCTACCCTTACCTCCAAATTGGAACAATGCTACAATAAAATCTCTAAATTTGCCACCAAATCCAAATCCTCCTCTTATCACTCCACCTTCTCCCACTCTCTAAACAGGCTTGAACTCGCAAATCATCTTAACTTTCTACAACTCACCACAGCCCACAAATTACTATTCCATCCTACTAACTGTCCTGCACTTTCCAATATTCTGCAACCCTACACCCACCTCAGATCCCTTAGATCTTCTCATCAAAACCTGATCTCAGTAAAAAAACCTAAGCGCTCCACAGGTCAATTTCTCTTATCCTTTACCCTTGCTAAGAAATGGAATGCCCTACCCTTCTCCCTAAGAACCTGTAACAACCTAGACAACTTCAAAACCCAACTCCATTCTCACCTTTATCTAAATAGGATTTGCAACTGTACTGTCCAGCCTACACCAGTCCAACTATCCTTCCCCTTCTCTCCAGGCTAACCTCTATAATCTCTCTGATCCTTCTCTAACATTTCCTAAAATACCAAACTATTACCAACTAAAGCATCTTTACTCTTTATGCTTAAGCTACCCAGGCAAACCCCTACCCTCCTTCACCTCTTCTAAAATACTAATTGCATAAGCTTTTAACATTAAAGTTCTGAATGTCCTTCCTTCTTTTTGCCTTTTCTCTGTCTATCTATTAAGCCAATTTTGCCAAATTGAAATTGTCAATAATTTTTGCTAACTTTGCTAATTTAGCAATCTGATATTGTTTTTGTAGACTACTTTCTAGCCACCTGTTAACTTGTAATGTTCTTCTGTGTCTTAACTCTTTCTTAATTAAAAAATTGTTGTTTATGTGGAGCTTTTCTCCCCGGGCCTCCACTGAAAACGGGCCCCTAAGCCCAGTGGACTTCCCTGGTAATCAAACTGAAATAAATAATCAAACTGAAGTAAATAAATAAATAAATAAATTTATGGTAAGTGTACACAACTGTACTACGTTCGTGTTTCACTGTTGCAGTCATTACATTTGGGTAGATTCCCAAAGCTACGGTTGGGAGGAGGAGTTTAGATAGCATTAGGGCCAGCTATAAGGCCCTGCAAGACTGCAGTGGCAAAGCCAGCTCTGGGTTTAGAGAAAATTGGCAAATTATAATGCTTGGTCAAAGTATGTACAGAACTCCAAGTAGAAGCTTTTAGGATGTCCCTGGGTATGCACGTCTCTGAGAAAGGCTGTAGAAGTAGATGCCGCCCTGGTGGAGTAAGGTCTGATCCCCTGGGGGATAGGTTTTCCATAGTGCTTATAGCAGAAATGAATGCAATGGCTTATCCATTTAGAAATGGTTTGTTTAGAAATAGCCTTCCCCTCTGCCCCTGCAGCAAATGCTACCAGTAGTTGCTCAGATTTTCTTTGAGGTTTAGTCCTGTCCAAGTAGAATCTAAGTTGTCTGTGCACATCCAAGGAATGCAGAATCCGTTCCCCTTTGTTCTGTGGATTGGGAAAGAAGGTTGGCAAATGAATGGACTGATTAAGAGCCACACTGGATGCCACCTTGGGCATGAAGGATGGACTGGTTCTGAGTGACACCGTGTCCGCATGAAAGGTGATAAAAGGTTCCACTGCCATAAGGGCCTGAAATTCAGACACCCTTCTAGCTGAAGTGATTGCTAAAAGGAAAGCTGTTTTCCAAGAAAGACATTTTAAGTCTGCAGTAGCAGCTGGCTCGAAAGGAGGCAGCGTGGGTTTCTCCAATACAAAGTTAAGGTCCCAGGCTGGGGTTGGAGCTCTCCTGTGTGTTCTCAAATTTTTGGCCCCTCTGAGATGCTGCTTGAGCAGTGGATGAGAAAAGAGGGGAGGTTCTGTGTTATAATGAGCTGAAATGGCTGAGGCATGGATTTTAATGGAGGAGAAAGACAGGCCCTTGTGAAGCATCTCAGTTAAGTATTATAAAATCTGAGGTAAATTGGGCGCTGCTGTGCTCATCCCTTGAAATTGGTTCCAGGCACAGAATCTTTTCCATTTTTCAGCATAAGATTTTCTAGTACTAGGCCTCCTTGCCTCTAAGATGACATCCATCACAGGTTTGCTGAGGGATGGTAAGGGAGAGTTTAAGTAATTAGCCAGGCTGCAAGGTTCAGTGTTGGAAGCTGAAGGTACAGAATCTGGTTCTCCTGCTGAGGCAGCAGGGAAGGACTCTGAGGCAGGTGCCATGGAGATAACCGTGATACACTGAGCAGGAGGGGGTACCAGTGTTGGCGCGGCGAGTCTGGAGCAATCAAAATCATCCTTGGTTTGTCCTGTTTGACTTTTAGTAGTACTTTGGAGAGCAGAGGCAGCGGGGTGAAGTCATACACTGATAGGTTTTTCCAGCTGAAGGACAGAGCATCCACTTTCCAGGCTTGTTTGTGAAGAGTCCTTGTACAAAATTTGTCCAACTGGTAGTTCTGGGGGGAGGCAAACAGGTCTATATCTGGGCTCCCCCATTCGCTTGTCAACATGTTGAAAATCATTGGTTCCAGTTTCCACTCGTGTGGGTCCATGAGGTTTCTGCTTAGTCCGTCTGCCAGTGTATTTAATTTTCCTGGCAGGAATTGAGCTTGTAGGTGCACTTGGTAGCTCAAGGCTGTGTTCCACAATGCCATGGCTAGTCTGCAGAGGTGTAAGAATGTGTACCACCCCACCCTGCTTGTTTATGTACCACATAACCGTGGTGTTGTCCGTCTTTACCATTAGTTGTCCTGGAAGAGTCTAGTCGTTGAAAGCTGTCAGAGCATTCTGTACAGTTAACATTTCTTTTTGATTGATATGCAGGTACATTTGACTTGAATGCACTTCCCTGCCAGGTGAGCACACCATGCATAGTCTGATGCATCTGTTGTAAGGGTTTCGGCGGCAGGGGATGGTGTGAAAGGTAATCCCTTGTTTTGGCGGCAGGTCTCTGCCAACCAAAGGAACTCTAGGCGTAGGCAAGGTATGAAAGGAATCATTGTTTCTAGGCTGTGAGAATGTTGACTCCATAGGCTTTCTAGATACCACTGCAGTTTCCTCATATGCAGTCTTGCATATGAAATTAGAAGAATGCAGGAGGCCATGAACCCCAAGGCTTGCAGTTTTTGTCTTGCAGATAGCAGGGTTTTTGTGGCCACTTGTTTGAATTAGGTTGTCAAATGAATTTGCTTTACTGGCGTGAGGTAAGCCATCTGGGAAGTTGTATTCAAGCTTGCTCCCGGGAATGTAATTTGTTGACAGGGTACCAGTTGTGACTTCTTTTCATTTATGGTGTACCCCAGACAAGTTAGAACCCTTTTTACAAATGCCAGATGATTCAAAGGTATGTCCTGGCTTTCTGCCTGAATTAGACAATCGTCCAGGTATGGGTATATTTGAATACTTTGCCTGCAAAATGCAATAACTGGAGCTAGGCACTTTGTGAATACCCTGGGTGCAGTAGATAAGCCAAAGGGCAGTGCAGAGATCTGATAGTGCGTGTAGCCTGCTTTGAAGCGTAGGTATCGTCTGCAAGATTCCCTGATTGGAATGTGTAGGTATGCTTCTTTTATATCTAGTGTTGCCAACCAGGCATCTATTGCCTAGCATAAGAAGTAATTGGTGAACAGTCAGCATCTTGAATTTTGGAATCTCCAGAAAGGTGTTTAGAGTAGACAGGTCCAGGATTGGACGCCATGACTTGTCTTTTTTGGGTACCAGGAAAGGTCTGGAGTAGAAACCTTGTCCCTTTTCCTCTTCTGGTACCAGTTGAATAGCCCCCATGCTTAAGAGAGAAAGTACTTGTTTTTCAGCCTCTGCCCACTGATTTGGGGGTAGGTCCAGCCACCCACTTGGCGTTGGCAACTTGTGGAAGTGAAATCTGTATCCCTGGGACACTATATTTAAAACCCATTTGTCCTGGGTAATGAGTTCCCAGTTCTTTGCATGAAGAGCAATCTTTCCCCCCAAAGGGGCAGTCAGAAGATAAGTGCTTGGAAATTTTAAAAGGAAGTCATTGAGACAGTTCACCATAGGGGGGTGTCTTCTTATTCCCAGATTTGGAAGTGGAGGCCCCCCACTGCTTAGTTCTGTGAGTCCTCAAGGAATGAAACCTGGGGTTTTTGCTGTGTCTGGGTTTGGCTTGAGAAGACCTGGAAGGGGCTGGAAAGGACCAATTCTTAGAAGGCCAGTGCCTACTAAATCTAGGAGGCTGAACTTGTAAAAAATCTTTAACAGTTTGCATAGATTTAGCTTTATCTTCCATCTTTTTAAGAACTTCTTCAGCCTTGTTGCCAAAAAGGCAGTCCTGATTTAAAGGAGCATCCAACAATTTAGCTTTAACATGATCAGGCAATGATTGCTCCTTAAGCCAAACATGCCTCCTAAGCACAGACCCAGTAACAGCAGCCCTGCAAGAAGCCTCTAAGGAATCAAAACCACATTGCAAAGTGTATTCTCCAACTTGTTCAGCAGAATGCATTAAATCCTGTAAGTCTTTATTTTCCACAGTCAGGAATCATCATTTTCTGTTTAAGCAGTCCAATAACATGTTGCTGATATTTTAACAATGACAATGGCAGTTTAAAGCTCTAATTGCCAAAGATGCTGAAGTATAAACCTTTTTCCCCATCTATTTAGCGCCCAGAAGTCTCTATCAGAAGGGGTAGGATTTTTAGCAGTAGAAGCCTTAATGCCCTTGGGGCCCTGTGAAATAGTCTCTGGATCTGCAATAGGATTTTTGAACAGGAACTTGTGGGACTCTGGAACCCTGTAGTATCTGTCAGGTTTACTGGGAGCAGGAGGCAGGGAATCTGGGGCCAAATTGGATTCCGTGAAAGCATCATCAACAATGTCTAGTACGGGAGGTATAGCCAAAAACCTATGCTGAGGTAGGAGAAGGAAATCCCTAAGCTTCTTTTTTGAATCAGAAAATTCCTGGCTTTCCCAGTGAAAATGCTCCCTTAGAGTAAGTAAGGTTACCCCAAAAGAAAAATCCTCAGGAGGGGAAGCAGAGGGAATAGAGTCCTCTGCATCAGAATCCTCATAAGTAGGTAAGGACAAATCCAGGTCATTAGAAGAGTCAGAAAAAAAACAGAATCCTGATCAGAAGATTCATAATCAAGCTCAGCCCTAGGCCTCTTAGAGGGGGGAGGTTGGCTACCCCTGATTAGAGTGATTAGACCTTCAGCCATTTTGATCATTTGTTTTTTAGGCATAGAGGCCTGAGCATGTGGCTAGGGTGTCAGTTTTTTAGACATGGATTGAGATTTAGGCCTTAGGAAAGAAGGAGGCGTTGATTTAATATGCAAGTCCGTAGGCCTGAATACACCCTCAGAAGCCGGTGACTGCACAGTGGCTCTGGGCCCATCCAAGGTAGAGACATATGTGGGTTCCATAGTTGAAGTATCTCGAGGCATACCGGACTCCGAATGGGTCTCAGTAGAGGCCTGCAAATCAGAAGTAGCAGGTATCAGGGGCTGCAAAAGCACCTCACTGAGTACCGGCAAACTGGCGACTGGCTTAGGAGAAGCGTCGTCTGCAATTTTGGAGCTCGCCGGCCTGTCTCTGTCTTTATCTTTGCGTTTTTTCAGAATCCCGGTAGTCGGATGGCTAACAGATGACATTTCTGGATAATTAAATCAAGAACCAAAATATTTAGAGGCAAAAATATACAGACGACGGATAGTACGCTGATTAAATAAAGCACAAAACTGACAGCAAGGTACGTCGTGGTCAGGGCCTAGGCAAGGAATGCAGTACGAATGAAAATCTTTATGAGGTATTTGCTTTCCACAAGTAATGTAATTATTAACTTTTACTGACATCGGAAAGGAGCAAGAAAAAGTTTCCCCAACGGGGTACTTAGCTTTTAGTTGAAGACTTTGGTTCTGAAACTCGAAAACGAAAATTTCAGGAGTCGGCTGACCGGCACTTGCGAACTGCTTCTGCTTCGGGCACCGCATGGCAAGAAAGACTGATGTAATGGCGTCGGCTACATGTTTTATACTCCTGACGACCTGACGTCATGGAACAAGGGACAGCAACCGATGCAGGACCCAAGACTTTGTTAATCAGGCTGACTGAGGGCAACCTGCAAGCAGATTACCCAAATGTAATGACGGCAACAGTGAAACACGAAGAACATCTGTTTGATCAAAGGGTGTGAGAAAAGGGGCTGCTCAGTGGGAAAATGAGCAGAAATAGCAGAAGCATGAATTTTTATAGAGGAGAAAGACAGACCACTGTGTAGTAGGTCAGCTAAGTAATCCAGGATGAGAGGGATGGAGGGCTGTGCCATACTTGCTCCCTTAGCCTGGATCCAGGTGCAGAACCTTTTCCATTTATCTGCATAAGACCTTCTGGTGCTAGGACATCTGGCCTCATGGATAACATCCAGAACCTGTTTAATTAGAATGGCAAATTGGTTTTGGGTTAGGGAATAAGCCAAGCTGCCAAATTGAGTGTCTGCAATTTGGGATGCATGAATTCCCCTTCCCTCTGGGTCAGGAGGTTTGGAATCTGAGGAAGATGCCATGGGGACAGGCTGCGCAGCAAGGGGTACCACTGTTGTTGGGGCCAGTCTGGAGCTATAAGAATGGTCCTTGGTTTTTCCTCCCTTATTTTGAGCAGTACTCTGGGGATGAGAGGTACGGGAGCAAAATCATAGACCGACAGATTGACCCAGGGGAAGGACAGGGCATCCACTTTCCAAGCCATGCAGTAATGCTCCCTGGTGCAGAATTTTCTGAACTGATGGTTGGTGTGGGAGGCAAAAGAGGTCAACCTTCAGGGTTCCCCATTTCTAAGTTATTAGGGTGAAGGTACTCCTTTTGAGTTGCCACTCATGTGGGTCCAGAAGGTTTCTGCTTAATTGGTCTGTCAGAGAGTTGAGAGAGCCTGGTAGGAATTGTGCTAACAGGTGTAGTTGGATGGAAGAGTATGTGGGCCAAAGTGTCATGGTCAGCCTGCTCATAGAGGGTAGAAGTGAGTCCCTCCCTGCTTGTTGATGTACCATATCACAGTGGTGTCTGTTTCTATCAGGAGAACCCCTGGAAAGAGAAGTGGGGGTTTGAAAGCTATCAAGGCGTGTTGCACAGCCATCATCTCTTTTTGATTGATGTGCAGAGAGATTTCCTGAGGACTCCATTGGGCCCTGTATGCACCTGCTGTCCATCTGTGGTGAGGGTCTGGGCGGCAGGGGTTGGGAAGAAGGGCAGTCCCTTGTTGTTGGAGCATGCTTTTGCCCACCAAAGAAATTCCTTTCTGAGGCAAAGAATTACAGGTAGAAGAGTTTCCAGGTCTTGAGAGTGTTGACACCAAAGGCTCTTTAGGTACCACTGAAGTTTCCTCATATGCAGTCTGGCATATGGAATGAGTAGTATGCAAGATGCCATGAACCCCAGAGTTTGCAGATAGCTGGGGCCTGGTGGCTAGTTGAGAGAAGTAGGTTGTCAGGAAAATTTGTTTCTCTGGTGTAAGGAATGCCATCTGGGATGCTGTGTCCAGACTTGCTCCCAGGAAGATTATTCTTTAAGTGGGCACCTGTTTGGATTTCTCTTTGTTGATTGTGTATCCTAGGGAGGTTAGTAACGTCTTTACAAAGGCCAGGTGCTTGAGCAGCTTTTTCCTGGCTGTCTGCCTGAATAAGGCAGTCATCTAACTAAGGGTAAATTTGAATATTTCATTGTCTACAAAATGCAATGGCCGGAGCCAGGCATTTTGTAAAAACTCTGGGAGCAGTAGATAAGCCAAAGATAACTTCAGAGAACTAAAAGTGTTGAGATCCTGCCCTGAAGCGGAGACATTTCCTGCATGATTCCCTGATAGGAATGTGGAGGTAGGCCTCTTTTAGATCTAGGATGGCTAGCCAAGCATCCTTGGAGAGCATGGGTAGCAGCTGCTGGAGGGTGAGCATTTTGAATTCTGGGATCACCAGGAAGGTTTTTAGAATTGATAGACTGAGAATGGGGTGCCAGGTGCCCTCTTTTCTGGGTACCAGAAAAAGTCTTAAGAAGAAGCCTTGGCCTATCTGTTCTGCAGGAACATACTCTACTGCTCTCGTAGAGAGAAGGGAAAGGATTTGCTTTTGACCCCCTGCCCACTGGTTTGGTGGTAGACCTGGGAACCCTTTTGGGGTTGGAAGGGTATGGAAGGAAAGCTTGTATCCCTGAGACACAATGTTCAGAACCCACTGGTCCTTGGTTATGGTGGCCCAGGTGCTTGAGTGAAATGAGTGTTTCCTCCTAGGGGCAAGTGAAGGTGGGCAGAAGGGGGAGAAGGAGGAGAGTCATTGTGAGTTCTTACCATAAGGGGTTGGCTTAGAACTCCCTGGTTTTGAAGTGGAGGTGGTCCACTGCTTAGATCTCTGCATTCCCTGGGGCTGCTGTCTGGATGGTCTGTTTCCACGGGGCCTAGGCTGGGCTGGTTTACTTGGAGCAGGAAAGGACCAGTGCTTGGAGGGGCAATGCCTGCTGAACCTAGGGGGCTGGACTTGTAAGAAATCCTTAACTGTTTGCATAGATTTTTCTTTTTCTTCCATCTTTTTTAAGACCTCTTCTGCCTTAGTGTCAAATAAGTTATCTTTGTGCAAGGGGGGCATCCAACAATTTAGATTTGACATGGTATGGCAGGGGTTGTTCCTTAAGCTATGCATGTCTTTTAATGACAGATCCAGTGACTGCTGCCCTGCAAGAAGCTTCTAGGGTGTCAAAACCATAGTGCAAAGTGTGTTTAGGTACTTGGCTTGCAGAATGCATTAAGTCTTGTAAATCTTTAGATTCTATCCAAGCAGGAAGGAAAGACATTTTTTTATTTAAGGAGTTCCAGGGTATGTTGCTGAAATTTCAGCATATGGAACTGACAATTTAGTGCCCTGAAAGCAAAAGCACCTGAGGTGTATACTTTTTTACCCCATCTGTCCAATGCTCGGGAATCCCTGTCTAAGGGTGTGGGATTCTTAGCAGAGGTTGCTTTAATCCCTTTTGGCCCTTGAGAAATGACCTCAGGGTGAGCTGTTTGATCTTTAAAAAGATATTTGTGTGAGTCAGGGACTCTATAGAACCTGTCTGGTTTTCTGGGAGCAGGAGGTAGGGCACACACCAACCGTTCAGAAAAATTCTTTATAAAATAGCAAAGCTTTCGGGCTAACACCCTTCTTCAATACTAATACAATCATACATCAAAGTAATTCACTTTAAATAGGAGCCAACAAATCACATGACTGCAGCCAAAATCATGTGACCCACATAAAATCATAACACCTTAAACATAACAATAACAAAATAAAATAATCATTAATCATTTAAACAAAATAAAATATCAATATATTTACTTAACTATACAATTTAGTACGTTGTAACCTAAGTAAAATGGGTTTTAAAGTAACTGCGGTATTCAAACCAGGCGAGCGGTCAGCCGCAAGTCTTAAAATCCACTCATATTCTTTGATCTCCAATAAATTATTAATATCTCCACCTCTAAGGGATGGAATAACCATATCTATAATCCTAAATTTGAATTGGTGGTCTACACCACGAGTTTTAATGTGCTTATACAGGGCATTCTTCTCATTACTCCTTCTAACTTCAGATTTATGTTCAATAACCCGCTCCTTCAATTTTCGTGTAGTTTTCCCTACAAAAAATGACGGGCATAAACTACAAGTTGCCAAATAGACAACATTAATACTAGATGGAGATATTAATAATTTATTGGAGATCAAAGAATATGAGTGGATTTTAAGGCTTGCGGCTGACCGCTCGCCTGGTTTGAATATGATTGTATCAGTATTGAAGATGGGTGTTAGCCCGAAAGCTTTGCTATTTTATAAAGAATTTTTCTCAACGGTTGGTGTGTATTTTTCTAGTTCCTGAACTCCAGCATCTTGTTGTGTGGCCATATCATTTTCCTGCTGTTTTGTTGGGAATTTAACTGAGAGTCCTTGCAGCCGAATGGAAAATACCAATTCCCTTAAATTTTTCTTGGCGAAGGAAACAAATCCTTTATTGAATTTAGTTTCTGCAACTCCAGTGGATATGGACAATTCTGTTAATACATTATCGGAAGGTACTGTTGCGTTTAATAAAAAGCTGGAATTATTAGAAAGAAAGGTGGGTGCCTACAAACATCTTCAGTGGCAACATTTTAGTTTTTCGGCTTATCTGGACAGAGGCATTGTACCGCAGGGGCTGAGAATTCTGAAAATGCCCTCATATGGTAATGCATATCCGGATCTGTTAAAGCGTTGGCAACAGTTAAATATTAAGTTAAGTTTGGACTATATGAGTCTGATGAATGACTTCTTCTTCAAAAATGAAAAAGATCTAAAAGATGAGATTATTAACATGGAGAATGAAGTTATGGCAATGGCTTGTTTTCCTAGTATGTTGACTGTGCATCAACAAATGTTAGATAGAGTGCATAATCTTGATGACCGCCTTGAAGCAACTAAAAAACGTAAACTCATGAGAGATGTGGCGGATTTTCAGAAAGGCCATATATTCTCTTGGCCTAAAAATGATTCTAACAACATGACTGCTAAAAAGTCTATACTCGTCCTGTCTCTATTAATAATTTGGATGATTTCCCTGAGCTTAGAACTAATAACCTGGTTCAAAATGCTTCTACTATCTTATCAGGTGAAGTGCCTGAAACAACGCCTCCTGTGGTGATGTCGATGTCGGTGGAAATGGGCGCTAGTGCGCATGACATTGTGCTTGCTGCTGGTGGAGAAGTGATATGTGACGAGCATGAGAGTGGAAAACTTCATATGAAAAAAGCCAACAGTCTGTTTTGAATTTTTCTCAAAAATGCTTTCAATTAGATCAGCCAGAGAAAGTACAAGAGAACAGTGTGCTGAGGGGCAGGTCTTTAACAAGACAATCTATGAATTCGACGAAACGCAAAAATGACAGTCCAATGGGACAAGGGAAAATGAGCCGGTGATAACTAGAGGTACTTTAAATTTATCCAAATTTGTTTTGGACACTTCTCACTTTTCTTTGTTTCAGAAAGGACTCAGTTTTATACCTAGAGCCAGCGATGATTTAGTAGCTGCTTTGACTGATTTGAAACAGTTCGTTAGGAACATAAATTTAAAAATCTTATTTAAAGAATCTACTTTTGACTGGTCTGTTTGTAGAAGGCATAGCACTTTCATACCAGTGAATGCACCAGTTCTTATTGCCTTTCACGACTTGTGTGCAGTTGAATTAAGGAAGTTATATTCTGATAACATTAAGACGAGTTGCTATAATTTGAGTTATAAAGAGTATTTAGCACTGAAATCTTTAGAAACAAGTAACAACATTGTTATAAAACAGGCGGATAAAGGGGGTGTAGTGGTCATTACGGACCATGACAAATACATGTCATCTGTAGTTAATTTTCTTGAAGAGGGGAATACATTCAAATTAATTAGTCTAAATGACATGAAGAAGCATATTAGTACAGTTAATATGATGATTTATGATCTACAGGTCAATGGTGACATTGACTTGGATCTTTTTCATTTTTTTACGGTGCCTTGTCCAGTTATTCCACATTTATATGGGTTGCCTAAAATTCATAAATCGTTGCTTAATCCTCCTATGAGACCAAAAGTGTCCAGTAATGGTTGGATAACGGAACCGATTTCTATTTATCTTCAAAAACAGTTGCACCCATATTTGTTACAATGTAGTAATGTTTTGAAAGATACAAGAGACTTTGTAGTTAAACTAGCTGAGTGGTATAATGGTTTAAATGTTACAGAATAGCAGAAGGGAAAATATCTTTTTGTAACACTGGACATTACATCGCTGTTTACAGTAATACCGAACAGTTATGGTATTGAATCTATTAGGGAGTTTTTGACAGCACAAGCTTCATTGTCAGCAAGTTATGTTGAAAATATTTGTCTTTTGATGGACATAGTTTTAACTAATAATGTGTTTTTGTTTGATAAACAGTTGTATCTGCAGCTTAACGGTGTGGTCATGGGCACACCGGTAGCTAATACATATGCCAATTTGGTCTTACACCAATGGGAATCAACATATATTTGTAGTAGTTCTAATTTTCTGAACAGCAACGTATGCTTTTATCAACGATTTGTTGACGATTGCTTCTTGATTTGGAAGGGCTCCCCACTTGATTTAGTGAGTTATATTGATTACTCGAACACGACCACTACTTTTCTAAAGTTCAAAATTACTTTTTCTGATAGTGATGTGATGTTTTTGGACTTGAGAGTTGCTCTAGAAAGTGGATTGTTACATACTAGTATTTATAAGAAAGATGTGCATGCTGGTAGATACATACATAGTAATAGTATGCATGCTCCACATGTTTTTAGAGGGATAGTTAATGCCCAGCTTGCTAGAGCCAGTAGACTTAATACTGATGACTCAATTTTTCACATACAGTTGGATGAAATGTTAAGCAAATTCTTGAATTGTGGCTATGATTCCAATCTATTGTTGGATTTAAAAGCTAGCACTATAGAGAATAGGAAGACTACACCGACCATTTTTTATGACTTTCAACGAGTCTGTTTCTGATTTAATTAATAGCAGGCCTAAGTTAGATGAAATCAGATATGTTATTATATATAACATCAAAACCCACTTAGTTAAACATATTATTGAAAAAAAATGGATTGTTTTGATGGCATCGCCAGAGATAAGAAGTGTTTTGGATAGTAGACCTTATTTTTCCTATAGAAACATGAAAACTTTGAAAAGTAAATTGTGTTATAAGGACTTTAACCATGGCTTAAATATACATAATTCAACTCGCCATGGTACATTCATGGTGTAAGAACTGTATATGTTGTATAGACATTGTAGATAATCCCAATGATTCTTATGTTCACCCAACTACTAAAAGTGCTTATACGTTTAAGCTAACAGCTAACTGTAGTAGTATTAATATTGTCTATTTGGCAACTTGTAGTTTATGCCCGTCATTTTATGTGGGGAAAACTACACGAAAATTGAAGGAGCGGGTTATTGAACATAAATCTGAAGTTAGAAGGAGTAATGAGAAGAATGCCCTGTATAAGCACATTAAAACTCGTGGTGTAGACCACCAATTCAAATTTAGGATTATAGATATGGTTATTCCATCCCTTAGAGGTGGAGATATTAATAATTTATTGGAGATCAAAGAATATGAGTGGATTTTAAGGCTTGTGGCTGACCGCTCGCCTAGTTTGAATACCGCAGTTACTTTAAAACCCATTTTAGTTAGGTTACAACGTACTAAATTGTATAGGTAAGTAAATATATTGATATTTTATTTTGTTTAAATGATTAATGATTATTTTATTTTGTTATTGTTATGTTTAAGGTGTTATGATTTTATGTGGGTCACATGATTTTGGCTGTGGTCACGTGATTTGCTGGCTCCTATTTAAAGTGAATTACTTTGATGTATGATTGTATTAGTATTGAAGAAGGGTGTTAGCCCGAAAGCTTTGCTATTTTATAAAGAATTTTTCTCAACGGCTGGTGTGTGTTTTTCTAGTTCCTGAACTCCAGCATCTTGTTGTGTGGCCACAGCAGGAGGGTAGGGCGTCAGGAGTCAAGCTGGATTCAAGGAAAACATCATCCACAACATCTAGGACTGAGGGATGGCCAAGGGTCTGTGCTGTGGAAGATCTAAGAATTCCCTGAGTCTCTTTAGACTGAGGGTAGTCCTGACTCTCCCACTGGAAATGCTCTCTTAAAGTATGCAGGGTTTCCCCAAAGGAAAAATCCTCTGTGGGAGAGGCTGAAGGAATGGAGGCCTCTGCATCAGAATTCTCATAAGTGGAGAGGGGTTGCATGTCTTCATAGTCAGGTGCATCAGATTCATCTGACTCTTGTTCAGACAGAACTACAGGGGACAGATTTATTTTCCTTTTTGAGGGGGTAGCTTGGCTCCCCCTGATCAGCGTGATAAGGCCTTCTGCCATTTTAAGCATTTGAGACTGAGGCAACATAGCAGGCGCCTGAGAGTGGGTTGTTGGTTTCTTGGGTGTGGTACAAACCCTGGGCCTAAGAAACTCTGTCATTTTTGAAAGAACAGTAGTCGCAAAAGAAGATGTCGGTTTGTGTCGAGATTTGGTAGTGTGAAGGACTTCCACGGAAGCTGGTACCTGCCCAGCAGCTCCGAACCCATCCAAGGTAGAGACGATTGCAGGATCCTTAGTCGAAGAAAAGTTTTGTGGCATACCGGACTCCAAAAGGGTCTTGGTAGCGGCCTGAGAATCAACAGAAGCGGGCATCAGGGGCTGCAAAAGCACCTCACTGTGTACCGGAGAACCGACAACTAGCTTAACTGAAGTGTCGTTGGTAGGTTGGACCTGTGTGGTCTGTCTCTGTTTTTATCTTTACATTTTTATGGAAGATCTGCTGCCAGATGGCTTACCAAAGCCATATCGGAATTCGAAGACTGTAAACGAAAATATCTAGCTACAATAAGGGCCCAACGACGGATAGTTCTGGCATTGAACAAAGCACAGAAGCGACATCGGGGGACGTCATGGTCTGGGCCTAAACAAATGACGCAGTAAGAGTGGAAGTCTCAGTGTGGTATTTACTTTCCAGAGGTGAGACAATTGTTAACTTTTTCTAGCATTGGTTACTGCAAGAAAAAAGGATCCTCAATGGGGTACTTAGCTTTAGAAGACTTCAACTTCAATTCGGAGACGAAAACACAGATAACAGCCGACTGGCACTCGTGCAAACTGCTTCTGCTTCGGGCTCCATGGCAAGAAAGACTGATTTAATGGCATCGGCTGCCTTACTTTATACTACTGACGACCTGACATCAGTCCTCAAGTGACAGCAACCGACACACAAATACTAAGCCTCTGGTATTCGGGCCGGCCAATGGCTATCCTGGCAGGGATAACCCAAATGTGATGACTGCAACAGTGAAACATGAAGAGCATCTTAAAGGCATCTTACTGGAGTTAAAAGAAGTTATTATCCCGCTGTACTCAGCTCTGATTAGATTGTTTGAAGATTACAATATCCCTTTTGGCATGCATCTATTCAGGCACATCACACAACCTGAATACTCTTACATACCAAGAGAAGGTTGAAGCCCTGTTTCTATTACTCTGGTCTCCTACAGACTCCTACACTAAAGTACACATCTTGCTTTCTTTGCCCTTTCTGAATTACTACACCGCTGCAAGACAAACAGCTCCACAATTACTCAAGCTAACAATTTAAATTTCCAGTTCCTAAATAAAAATGCTGGAAGGACAACTATATTACACCAACATCATCTCTGGAACAAATTGCCTTTAAATATAAACCACAGTAATACCACTGCATACTTCATGACCAGCCTTATCAACTGCATGGGTATTTGCAAATTTCCTTTCTGACCTGACTGGATTTGTACTTCTGGAAATAGGTATTAGTTCATACTGGTGGGCACTGGAAAGCATATATTGCATCTAGACTTCCTTGTTTTGTAATTCCTTTGCACCTATGAAAAGGATGACAGTGTATACACAAATGGTACATAAAAAGTTCCTGGTGGGGGTGGTTAGGATCAGGCTGTACAACAAATGGTGGACTTTATAGGGGGAAATAAGAGTACAGTCACCATTTCTTTGTGGTGGGAGGAGTCATCTGAGGTGGTTTAAGTGGGTCTATATTACCTTGTCGAAAGACGTGTTCGCCAAACACATCTTAATCGACATGGAAATATCAACCCTTTAAAATCCCAAATGGACGCTTCAGCAAATTCTTTCCCAGGGGAAAAAAATCACTCGTCTGTCATCAGGGATTCGCCCTTTTCCCCCCTGTAATGTGATTTCAGAGTTGGTATATTTAGTTAGGGGGGGGGGGGGTTGAAATTTATTTATTTTTTTGTGTACAGCTGAGTGATTTTTTTCCCCTGGGGGGGGTGGGGAAATCGCTGAAGCGGCCATTCAGGACTTTGACAGGTTGATATTTCCTTCAGGACTTTATCAGGTTGATATTTCCGTGTTGATTAAGAAGTGTTCTGCAAACACATCTTTCAACATGGTAATATAGACCCAGTTTAGGCACTTAGTAAGGTTACCCACTAGGCACCTGCCACAGAAGAAATACCAATGTGCCCCATCGGAAGGAAGTGCCATGGCAGCCGTAGGAAACACCAAATAATTATATGTCTCAGCTTGCCTGGGGACATGGGAGATCCAATGGACTAAACTAGAAACTGTTGTTGGGGTTAGGGAACTTGGCCTATCCTACTGCTGTCACCTTCATAATGACAAGTATTTTAGAAAACAGATAGCTAATCTTAATTAGAGTTGGATTTGTTGCAGGAAAATCCATTAGTAATTTAAACTAAAGATGCAAACTAAAATCAAGAAAGGCACTTCAAGTTAATCAAGTTTTCAAACACTACTTGAATAAAACACTTATTTTAAGCAGCTGTCGATGCTTCTTAACTCATACTTTACTCAGGATGTTCTCATAAGTCATCTTTTTATACATGTCCATGTCAATGTAAATAGGTCTCAACTTCATCTTGCAGCTTATCCCCCTCCCCAAAACTATGAAAATGTTATAATCGCACTTATATTCCATTACTAACACCCTTCCTACTGAAATTTACAACCTGATGAATGACCCATAGCAGCCTCTTCCATACTATTTCTATGCCACTTTAACTAAGCTCACTGTGACCTTTTTCACAGCAGACATAAGACTGCTTTACAACCAATCAGCACTGCTGCTTACCTGTTCTGGTGTCATCCTCCGCAGCTCCTCCTCCCAAGATGCCCTGTTGTCCTCCATGTGGTATGAAGAGGGTGGATGTAAGCCTTGGAGTATATGGGGGTCCCGGTCCTGGCAAAGAGCGGTTAGGTGTCCTATATACAACTTCAGTTTACTGCAGTTCTGGTCATGGTCCAAAAGGGTCTGTATAATCTAAAGGAAGAGGAAGAACAAAATCAGGAAAAAGAAAAAATGGAAGGCAATTTCTCCCACAGAGAAGACTGCTATTAACTTAATGATATCTATACTTCCTGGCTCCAAACCACCTTCCTAGACTATGAAGAATGCCATCCTTACCTGACTTTTCACCTTGGTTAGATGAGCAATTTTCTATATCTGAAGGGGCCCATGAGAAAGATGTCATACAGCATTATACTACAAGTAGGCTATCTTTACGTGTTTTCTACTATCTGCTTTTCACTCCTGGACTTCATCATTATGGGGAAGGAATATTGAATATGCTAAGATTAAGCAAATTTTGTTTCGTCTGTAACTACACAACTCTCCAGATGACAAAATACAAGGGAAAGGTCCAGACACTGAAAACTAGGTTCCAGCAAATATAAGGTTACAAAACAGATGCATCTACATAATGGCTATTGGTGACGCAAGTATTCTGGTGGTCCAAAGAAATTCCAGGCACCAGTTAAAATAATTAAACTAAAGGCAATGCTGAAATTATAGCTTGGCCCAGCCAGATAGTAGCAACATAAAACTGTTAACATCTGATATTTTTTTTAAATATGTTTTAAGATACAGTAGACTGACAGGCACTTCTGCTAATGAGATGTTAAAAGCATTTAATAAAAAGAGATGTCGCTCCAGTTTGTCACAAGATACTGCTGAACAGCTAGACTTACTGACACTGAACATTTTAGAGAAGAATTTGAAACCAGATACAGTGGCCAGACTTGATGGCCTTCCAGTGAAGTTACATAGTACTCTTCCTAAGAAGACACTGAAGAATGGCGAGCCCATTTAATAGGCACTGGCACCAAAATGCCCTTTCTCACCCTTAGCGAAAGTGGTTAAATGGCTATGGTCTTTAAATAGAACAAATAGTTTGTATAAGCAGATAACAGGCCTAATTCCATAATGAATACATATTACAAATTATATACAACATTGTGGACTGAGACTAAAAACAATTATCAACTGTTGATCCAACCACATTTGCAAATAAAAATAGGAGAAACAGTCTGGCTTGTAAAGTTCATCTCCATACCTAGGGCCTACATGGGCAAATCATGGTTAAACTTAAACTCAGATACAGAAATAGTAAGAGCACGAATCTCAGTACTTATGTATTATCACAACCACGTTGCAAAGAACTCACTCGATGTATTCATTTGCTGTTCATGTGGTGAAAAAGTTAATTTAACGTTATTTTGGCACTTTCTAAGTTTATAAGTATTTAAACTCTATCCAAATTTTTAGGCTGTTGTCCTGCCCTTATTTTAGCCTTTGTCCACATTTCTTGTACTACCATGTTGCGAGGTACATCTGGCATCATTACTTAATTCCAAAAGCTTCCCTTCAGTTACGGCAGAAATGTAATGTAAAAGGTGTAATTGCTGATGTCCAGTTTTATTTTGTTAGATGTACCGAACACATACATACATCTCAAATGTCCAGATTTTCTCACAATGTCCAGATTTTTGCCACATATTTTTGGTCTTTTCCTCATAAAATGTGAGACTTTCTAGCAAATTACTGGGATGATCTGTGGACTGATGATGCCTCCAGCTATCGGAAAACAAACAACGGTACTTACATACAACAAATCACTTCAGTTTCGCCGTGTTTATTAATACAAATGTAGGTACTTAGGTTATCTGTGACCTGTTCATTGTGGTATTTTAGCAGTGAATATACAACCGTGAGTTGTTGCAACGTGGTTCGATAATATGCATGTACCAGAATCTCTTTTTACTTTATTCACCATAAAACAGCTCATTTTAATGGACAAGCTCTTCTGTTCAATTTAATGCAGATTTCTTTCATCATTTCTAAGTAAATCACATTTGAGAGGCAGGGTAAGAAGACTTTACAAACCCAAGCAGGAGAGTCGAGCAACAGGAATAGAAACAGTAGCCAGAAAAAACAGTTCTGAGGTGAGCATCAGTAACAAACATGGAGTACAGCTAAGGAAGAACCATGTGGAATTTTTTAGTGCTAACAGAGCAATCATACCCTAACAGTGGAGTGAGTGGCAGTAGCAAATGCTGTTCCTTGAAATGTGGTCTGGCACAGGGTGCTGCAACAAAGTGCAAGAAACCGCCAACTATAGCAGGCTAGCTCACATTAGTGCAGCACAATATCAGTGACACAGAAGGACAGGAGATTGGGCAAAAAGGATATGTGAGAGCAGGCCAAGCATTTAGCAAATATGGGAACAAGACAGAAAATGGAGAAAAAACACTGAGAGCAGCAGGCCTAGAATGGAAAACAAAGGAAGGAAGGAAGATGCTGGAGGAGAGGAGGAGGTGAAGTGAGTGGTGCTCAGGATATGCAGTAGGTGTGCATTCAGAGAACTATGCTGTAGATGAAGAATAATGGATTGCAGGAGATTAGCAATGCTTTAGTTAAGCACTTATGAACTTTAAAAAGGCAGCTGACTGGCTACTCTGGTGGGAGGAGACAGGGGCTGAAGAAGAAGGGACAGCAGACAGGAAAGACTAGACAGTGTGGGGCGTGGTCAGAAGAGTACAGATAAGTGGAATGTAGACAGGAGGAAAGTGGGGAGACAGAAAGGCAGAAAACAACAGGGGAAAAGGAAGATGAAGTGAAAGCAAATTTGTAGAGCATGGCTGATGAGCAGAAAACCAAAGTAGGGAGAAAGGGGCAGACAGAGGTGAAAAGAAAAGGATATGAGGCAGTGTCAGATGTGGTCAAAGCAGTATCAGAGGGGAAAGTGGGAGGAATTGTGTGCTGAATGAAGGAATGAAGGGCAGGCATGTAGTCAAAAGAGAAGCAGATAGGAGAGTCGGTAGGAGAAAGTACTCAGAAATAGTAGTAATTTAGGGGTAGCGAGGTAGACAGGCACTGCTTGGGGAGAATGGAACAGGTAGGCAAAGCTCTAGAAATGCAAAAATATGTTGTACTGGGAAACTCTTAATACCAGAGTAATCAGGTAGGAAGGATAAAGTTGGTGATGGTGGACACCATGCAAAACTTAAGTCCTGTAAAAGTTGAGGAAACCCAGCAAATAGTGGCCTATATGGGAACTAACACCCTAGCAGAAAGAAGAACAGGGGAGCAGTGGAGAGGATCAAGCAGGTATTACGACTGTGGAAGATTTTGTACAGAATGTAAACAATCTCAAAGGTGTTACTTGTAACAAGAGCCATGATAAAGAATATGATTAGGCAGTTCAAATGATGGCTTGGGGAACTGACCAATCAGAAGGAGACTACAACTGGGGGGTGGGGAACTGGGAGACAGCCTGGATGGAAGAGGATCTTCTTAGCTCTGTTCTTAAAGAACAACACAGCAGGAAATGCAGTCCAGCACAGGATGCCGCACCAAAGTGCAGGAAACCATAAGCTACAGTAGGCTAACTGTGAAAGTCACTACAAAGGCACCTTCTGTAGGGCACATAATACAAGATTTAGGAATGGTGAGCTTTACAGGATGATTATTCTTATAAAGTGAGATGAAAAGAGATGAGGAACATTGATTCTGTTCAGGAAAAAGAAAACAGAATAATGTAGTAAAAGGGGGGAGAAAGCTAGAAAGTACGAAGGAAGTAGTAAAAGAAGATAGCATGCTACCACAAGAACAAAAGTGGATACAGAAGGTAAAGACAGTTGGAGGACAGCAGATAGGGGAAAAGACAATGAAAAGGCAACATGAAGGGTACAGGAAAGGGCGAAAGAACAAGAAATCAGCAACATACAAGGGGGAGGCAAACCAAGGACAAAGGCAGGGAAAGATAAAATAGGGACAGATAGACAAAAAATCTATGTATGCACCAAAAAAAGGTCATACGGTGGATGGCAAAAGATCAGGAGCACCTTGGAAAACAGGAAGGAAAAGGGAACTTAACAGCAAGAAAAGGGAAATGTGGAAACAAAAGAAAGGTGCTGTTCAGAACTGCCAGGGATGTAGGTAGGAAAATGAAAAGCTAATAGTGCTGGGTGAGGTAGATGTGGTTGGTATAATGGAAGTAAAGGCTAGTGACAGGAAGGGATAACACAGTTCAAGGAAGACGAAGAGGTGCCAGTGAAAACAGGGTTACAGGGGGGAGGTAACAGATGAAGGGATGATGGAGCAAAAGAGTGCAGAAAAAAACTGACAGTGTGACCACAATAAGGAACGGATGGCAAAGAATCAAAGCTGAATTTCTCAGCAACAAAGCTGTTTAAAACAAAATGTGAAAGCCACTAGAAAGGTACCTTCTTGTAGGGCACCATAATACAAGATTTAGGAATGACGAGTTAGTAAAGATTTAGGTACTTAAGATGGGAGACCTTAAGTTTGCCGGAGGCAACCGGAGAATCTACCATCCTCCAGACTAGCATGGAAAACAACCTGGATGAGCTATTCATCCTTGAGTTTAAGCGAAGTATCAGCTGGAACTACAAAAGGAAGACAGTCTCATTCTCTACGGGGAACAAACAAATACAAGTCATGACTGCACTTGGCTGCAGTAATGATATATAACAATACGATTCAAAATGTTCAGAGAGAAGGAGATGGGAAAAACCACAAAGACTAGTGCCAGGGATTATAAGGAAGCTGATAACAGAATAAGGGATTCATAAACAGGGACTTTGATAAACGGCAGATGAGCAAGGAAGGGAAAGAGCTTTGGGAGGAAATATAAACAGCAGTATGGATTAAAAAGGGTTTGCTAAAAGAAAAATGAAAAAGCAAACCAGTATGGTTCACCATGCGGATAACCACAACCATAAGGGAAAACAAGAGTTTGTATGGGAACATTAGAGCTGGTACAGGGGGTGGTTACATGCCTGTAAATGGACCTTAGGAGAATGGTACCATCTTTCAAAACCACTCTGAAAGACATTCTAGCTAAAATCTGGCTCAGTTCATGCTTAAAACCAGGATAAACTATATCCCTAAATGTGATTAAGTATCTTTTCATTCTTTATACCTTCTTACTCTCCCTTTTTCACTTACTTCCTTACTGTTACCCAATTCTCTTCTCTGACTTTCTCTCTAAATATACCATAAGCCTGTTTTCCCTCATTTCATATTGCAATTCCTGCTTGTATTAGACTAACTTACCTTTAATTTCTCTACAAACTGTCTAATATTTCTCTACATATTAAATGATTAGCAGGAAAATGATTGTCTGTGGGACCTGGGTATTCAAGCTCCTATGCAGAGGAGGAAAAATGTCCACGAATAAAATACCCTAGGGAAGCCAAGAACAAATGGATGACCTGGTAGGCTGCCTTAATTAAGGTACGGTGGGATGTCAGTGAAGTAGCTGGGCTACCGGTAAAGTCTTGAGAAAGGCTGTGCATACCTGAGCGCTTGTGGTTGAAGGCTGAGTAAAGCCTTTAGAAAGGCTTCGTATACAGGTCGTAGTTCCGGCTGGTCAGGTCGCCTGGTGAGAGGAACCGCTAGTGTGGCAGCTAGAAATCAAAGATGAAACACACAGAAAAACAGGCAAAACAACATAAATGTGGCTCGGCTAAGGAGCTCTGCTCGCCGTGGTGGCAAAAAATCAATGTAGTCGAAGTTCAGATTCTAGAAGGTCGTACTTTATTGAAGTAAAAAGTACCAGAAGTACAATTACCATCGAAGCGTAGTTTCTTAATGGAAAGAGTGATCCTGAGGATTTCCTTTTATAAGAGTACCTGGGGGTGTTGTCAGTGGGAGCCAATCAAGTGTGGGTGAAAAAACCTTTATTGTGATTGGGCACGACAACTTGACATCACACCTTGCAATCCGATAGGTTAGATACCCTGAGCCAGCTCATACGTGGTTAGTAGAATCACTCTAAACCTACAATAGTGAAGTTCGGAGATTAAATAAAATTAGCTAAAAAAATGTAGTCAACTAAAATAGTCTTGCTGGAAAAAAATCAACCCTTGCTGGTAAAATACATTGTTAGGCTACATTTTTCGAAATCTTCGTCAGGATGGTGGACGACCTAAAAGAGCATAATAAGCAAAGCCGAGCGCACTAGAGAAATAGCAACATGTATGTAAAATAACATGTATGTAAAATAAGAAACAGGCTAGAAAACCATAAAATAAGACCAAAAAATAAGAACCAGCTAGATAGCCTACTAACCACGTATAAGCTGGCTCAGGGTATCTAACCTATCAGATTGTAAGGTGTGATGTCAAGTTGTCGTGCCCAATCACAATAAAGGTTTTTTCACCCACACTTGATTGGCTCCCACTGACACACCCCCAGGTACTCTTATAAAAGGAAATCCTCAGGATCACTCTTTCCATTAAGGAACTACGCTTCGATGGTGATTGTACTTCTGGTACTTTTTACTTCAATAAAGTACGACCTTCTAGAATCTGAACTTCGGCTACGTTGATTTTTTGCCACCATGGCAAGCAGAGCTCCTTAGCCGAGCCACATTTACTTTGTTTTGCCTGTTTTTCTGTGTGTTTCATCTTTGATTTCTAGCTGCCACACTAGCGGTTCCTCTCACCAGGCGACCTAACCAGCCGGAACTACGACCTGTATACGAAGCCTTTCTAAAGGCTTTACTCAGCCTTCAACCACAAGCGCTCAGGTATGCACAGCCTTTCTCAAGGCTTTACCGGTAGCCCAGCTTCTTCACCGATATCCCACCGTACCTTAATTAAGGCAGCCTACCTGGTCATCCATTTGTTCTTGGCTTCCCTAGGGTATTTTATTTGTGGACATTTTTCCTCCTCTGCATAGGAGCTTGAATACCCAGGTCCCACAGACAATCATTTTCATGCTGGACATTTTTCACCAAGGGCACCCGTACCTTGGTCTAATTTTTGTCTGAGGACTCACACAGCCATAGACGCCAGGTGGTTACAAGACCTATTGACACCCCCAGCCATCAACATTGAACTAGAACACCCAACGCACAACAACCCAGAGACGGACTCTTCATCGGACCACACGTGGCAACTAGAGGACACCCTAAAAAGCCTCATCTGCATTAAATGGGAACATTTTTATCTCCCATCGTGCATACAGTTTAACCTCACTCCAAAAGGCCTCACCATCTACAAGAAGCCTTTTTTCAGAGGTTCTGATGCACAATTGATTCAGGACTGGTACAAAACCCTACAGGATACTAGCACACTACTGCTCAACCTGCTCCTTGAGCACAACCAGAGGCAGAGAGAGACACTTTCTTCCACCCTGGAAACCATTGAGGACACCTGCAAACAGTCCCCCCCTCCTTCGACAAGCACTTTCTTATGATTAAGGTTAGGCTCACCAACTTTGAGGGCAAAATCAAGGAAAGGAGGCTCAAAAAACTGAGACAGGACATGGCCCGCTCCAACAAGGAATGCTCTCTTACATTAGACCGAGTCAGTCCATCGGAAAGCCAGAACTCCATAGGGGTCATGCTAAGTACCAGCACTCCACCATTAGGCCCTGGCCCTTCTCAGGGTCCACCGGCCAACCCAGATCCTTCTCAGGACCTACACCAATGGGATTTTTGGAGGGCCCTGGACACTGGACCCCTGCTCCACAAGGACCAGACCACTTCCCCGGGAATGCTGGTGACTCCACAGATACAAGCTTCGGGCCTTACCAAGACAGCTAGGCCCTCCCTCGGGATGAGCATCAAGACGACCCACAGGGACCCAGAGACCCCACCTCAAGGGACCCATTCGATAGAGGTCTGTGCCCCATCACCCCTACACTCCCCACAGTATCAACCGGGGAGGAGGAACCACAACTGGCACGGCAAGAGGGACTTGAAATTTCTCGGGCAACCACCAACCCTGAAAGAAAAGAGAAGACACAGAGGCCAGGTCTCAAAACCTCCACGGTATGGAACCACTCCAGAACACCGCTCTCTCAATTAGAACTACAGGTTCTGCAAAAAGGCCTCACTTTCGTCCCCCAAGGTCGGTCCAGTCTCCCAAAAACAATAATAGACCTACGACTCTTCATGAGGAAACTTCAGCTAAAGCTATATTTCTACCAACATGGTAAAAAAGACCAGCCTCAGGACCACCAAGCTGTTCCGATTATTAAATTAAAAAAAACAAGCAACTTCTGCTCCCCTCCCAACCTGGTCATACAAGCTTTTCAGGACAAGTGTGAACTTGAGATCAGGTCTCCCTTATGCAAACGGCGGAAGAAAAGGATTTTTAACACCAACAAGGAAGAATTTGCAGCCCTCAGACAACTCAGCTCAGACCCTTTGAGAAGGGTCATGAAGGCTGACAAGGGTGGGGGGATACTAGTGACAGACACCACCTCCTACAATGACAAGCTCCACAGTATGCTCAACGACCACCGGTATTATGACAGCGTAGATCACAACCAAGTGCTGAGCCTATGAGGACATCACAACAGAAATCTCGAGGCTAGAGGATATGGACCTAATTGACGAAGGACATCAGAACAGAAATCTCGAGGCTAGAGGATATGGACCTAATTGATGAAGGGCTCACAGAATTTTTCTCCATTTACCACCCGAGGATTCCCCAGTTCTTTGGGATACCAAAGCCACACAAAAACCTGGCAGACCCTCCATATAGACCTGTAGTAGCCAGCGGAGGTTCCGTCACGGAAACCATAGCTCTCTACCTGGATTTCCACCTAAAACCTCTTGCAGAAAACAACAGGTCCTTTATTTTAGACTCTATGGACTTCCTCAACAAGATCAAGGACATAACCATAGACAGAGACTGGATCCTGATCACCATTGACGTGGAGTCCCTTTACACGGTACTCCCACATGACTTCTGCATTGCAGCCATGGCTGAAGCCTACATGAAGGACCACAAGGCCATACCAGGGGAAGTGGACTACCTGGGTAGGCTCCTCTCCCTGCTCCTCAAGAACAATTTTTTTCCACTTCAATGGGCACTACTATCACCAGAGCACTGGGATCACTATGGGAGCGGCTATGGCCCAGAGTTTGGCAAACACGGCACTAAGTAAGTGGGAGCAGGACCACATATACAGTTCCACCTTTTTTAACAACATAGCGTGCTACTACAGGTTTATCGACGACATTTTCCTGGTTTGGAAGGGTAACCAGGTTGAACTGGAGGAATTCCTCATTTATATCAACAACACCACCGCATTCCTGCATTTTACCAGCAAACAAAGTACAGTGGAGATCGAATTTCTGGATCTTTACCTGGAGGAAACAAGGCTCCACCACATTGACACAACCTCTATCAAAAACCCACTAGGGTAAACTTTTTTCTGCACGCCACCAGTATGCACCCCTTCAAACAGAAGGTGAGCGTTATTAAATCGCAAGGGATCTGTATAGCATGAGTCTCCCAGGACCGGATGGATTTCTTGACCAAAATTCGAAAGCTACAAATGGACTTTTTAGCTCGAGGCTACTCAGAAGGGCTAATCAACAGGATTCTCGATCCCATCATCAGCCAGAGCCAACTGGGTGCCTCTAGGGCTCTAACTGACACCAGGATCCAGACCACCCCAGAAACTAGATTCCAGTTCAACTGCATCCTGGACTTCTCTATGGACTACAAAGACATCATCCAGATCATAATGGACAATTGGCCCATCATCACAAATAACAGGTCTTTTGGCCACATTTTTTCCAGAGAAACCCTCCTTCACAGCTAGAAAAGGGAGAAGCATTAGGGACTTTCTGGAACACCCCTGCCAAGTTAAACTTGACAACCCTGGTACCTTTGCCTGCAGTGAGCCTCCCTGCCACTACTGTAGACACATGAGCGGTGCCGCAGGCTTTTTCTGCCCCAATGGCAGGAGACACTACACACCTAATGTCAGAGGCGACTGCAATGTCACAGGAGTGGTTTACAGGGCAGCGTGCACCAAATGCAATGCTTTCAATGTGGGCAAGACGGTCAACTCCCTTAAAACGAGGATAGCAAAACACCTGCATGACTTAAAATATTTGAAAGTGACAAACCAGCTGGCAGTGCATGCTCTCAGGAACCTAGGACACAATACGTTCAAATTTCATGTTCTTGAACACATCCCTAAATTCCCACTACGCAGGAACCACAATTCGCTGCTTGAGAAGAGGGAACTCGAGTGGCAAATACATTTGCAAGCAAGGAAAAGACCAGGCCTTACCTATGCGGAATCTTTGACCCCAGTCTTGTATCTCAGAAAGATACAACACTGTATACCACAACCTCTGCACCTGGACCTCTAAAAGATTTACCGACGAAATGTTATCTTTCATGCAACAGCCAGTTTTGATCTCACCAGTCTACCTCCAGCCCATGGTCTGATACTTCCCCTGGTGAATTCAAACTCATTTGTTTTTGGTCAATTCTTCATTTATATATATATATTTTTTGTCTTTCATGTTTTCTACAATGGTTCAGTATTACTGTTTTTTTTGGGTCTTTCTAGCTTTTCAGGTTACATATCAGTGCCTTTTTAAGACTTTTTTTTTTTAATTAACAGCCCTCATTCAGTTCCATATCTTAATACATTAGTTTCTATTGATATCCATTATCTAAGAATTTTTCACTATTTTGTTTCTCCTTTTAGTTTCTGTATCTTATTTTTTTTATATCTAGCCTGGTTCTTATTTTTTGGTCTTATTTTATGGTTTTCTAGCCTATTTCTTATTTTACATACATGTTATTTTACATACATGTTGTTGCTATTTCTCTAGTACGCTCGGCTTTGCTTATTATGCTCTTTTAGGTTGTCCACCATCCTGACGAAGATTTCGAAAAGTGTAGCCTAACAATGTATTTTACCAGCAAGGGTTGATTTTTTTCCAGGAAGACTATATTTAGTTAACTACATTTTTTTTAGCTAATTTTAGCTAATCTCCGAACTTCACTATTGTAGGTTTAGAGTGATTCTACTAACTATGTATGAGCTGGCTCAGGGTATCTAACCTATCAGATTTGTAAGGTGTGATGTTAAGTTGTCGTGCCCAATCACAATAAAGGTTTTTTCACCCACACTTGATTGGCTCCCACTGACACACCCCCAGGTACTCTTATAAAAGGAAATCCTCAGGATCACTTTTTCCATTAAGGAACTACGTTTCGATGGTGATTGTACTTCTGGTACTTTTTACTTCAATAAAGTACGACCTTCTAGAATCTGAACTTCGACTACGTTGATTTTTTGCCACCACGGCGAGCAGAGCTCCTTAGCCGAGCCACATTTACGTTGTTTTGCCTGTTTTTCTGTGTGTTTCATCTTTGATTTCTAGCTGCCACACTAGTGGTTCCTCTCACCAGGCGACCTGACCAGCTGGAACTACGACCTGTATACGAAGCCTTTCTAAAGGCTTTACTCAGCCTTCAACCACAAGCGCTCAGGTACGCACAGCCTTTCTCAAGGCTTTATCGGTAGCCCAGCTTCTTCACAGACATCCCACTGTACCTTAATTAAGGCAGCCTACCTGGTCATCCATTTGTTCTTGGCTTCCCTAGGGTACATATTAAATGATTGTCATATACCTTGTATCGATTCTTAACCAATATTTCTATATTATACCTAATTTGTTATATTTTAACTGTAGAGATTTTCTTTTATTTTTGAAGACCGTATAATTATTTTTCTAAAAATGTTTTGTAATAATTTGGAGCTTTTCTCCACGGGCCTCTGCTGAAAATGAGCTTCTACCCAGTCGGACTTTCCCAGTAATGAAATGTCAATCAATAAATACATAAACAAATAGGAAAGACCTGTGAGAAACTTGTATAGAGATTGGAAACAGGGTGGCAAAGTGACTCAGTCAGTTAAAAAAGGATGAAAAAAATAGTAGCAGACATGTAGAAAGTAAAGGCAGCCCTCCAAGTAAGAAGTAGAAAAGTAAGGAATGGACAAAGTATTAGTTTTGGATGGGCAAAATGTATGGAAACCAACAAACAGGCAACAATTATAAATGCATATTTTGCACTGCAAGTCATCAAGTATGTGGAAAGAATAGCATCAGTCAGAAAAGCTAGGGACAGGATGGATAGCTGATACATTAATCACGGAGTAGTAGAAAGGACAATCATTTTTTGCTGTAGATCACAAAAAACACTATGGTATTTTTAACAAAACTCCTGATAAAGCCACTCAACACCATCCCTTAGGGAAGGGAGTGAACACTGAAGGACAGACGTGACAGTCTGTAGAGGCAGAGCCAGGAATAGCACAGGAAACAGGTCACAGAGTCTGACTTCAATGGTGGACAAAATAATGAAATTCTGAAGGAAAAACCTTCCAAGGATCCTGAAGGAAATGGCTGCTCAACACATTCCAGCATGAAATCACAGCAGATAGATGCTGTCAGATTAGCCTGTTTGACAGTCACCAGGAAGTAGGACAAGGGTAACCCTGTGAATGCAGTCCATAGATTTTAGAAAAATAAAAAAAAACTTCAAACTCAGTCCTAAAAGTGTAGACTCCTTGCAAAGCTGAAAAGGGTGGGTGTGGATTAGCAACAGTTTAGAAGGGTGGAAACTGGTCAGACAGCAGAGAATTGAGATCAATAATCAAACAGGAGTTCTATAAATGTAAGAAGGTTACAAGAAATATTCCAAAGATGCCAAATCTGGGCTTAACTCTATTTAATGTTTGTTTCTAGCTTCACAGAAGACATTAAAACTGTATCAATCTTTTTTGGATGACATTCATTTTAGGCAGGTGGCAAAGAGGGGTTATGTGATAGCCTGCAAAGGGACCTTAGGAGAATGGTACCATGATCTAAAAGCCAACAGCTTCACTTCAACCTATCCTACATTATTGTACATCACCTGAGGCAGGACATAACTAAAGGAACCACACTAAAATCATCCAGAAAAGGAAGGTGACCTGTGGGTTATCACAAAAAAAGTACAGTTGTGTACACTTACCATAAATGTAGATGTTCGAGTGTACTCACTGTTGCAGTCATCACATTTGGGTTATCACTGCCAGGGTAGCCCTTGGCCAGCCCGAGTACCAGAGACTTAGTATTTCTGTGTCGGTTGCTGTCGCTTGAAGACTGACGGCAGGTCGTCAGTAGTATAAAGTAAGGCAGCCAATGCCATTACATCAGTTTTTCTTGCCCTCACCTGTCAGGAGCCCCCAAGTAGGAGGCCAGGGTCTGATGGAAGAAATCCCACCAGTGGAAAATAAACACCAAAATGTCTCTTGTAAGTTAGGGAGAATCACAAGTTAGAATGGTAATAAAAGGAGAAAGAGAAGAAATGGGGATGGAGGGAAACCAGGACTGCAACAGTGAATACACTCGAACATCTACATTTATGGTAAGTGTACACAACTGTACTAGGTTCTTCATGTTTCACTGTTGCAGTCATCACACTTGGGTTGATTCCCAAAGCTGAGGAAAATGGTGGAGGCAGTGAATGCAACTACGGGCTGGTTAGGATGCCATGCAAGACTGCAGAGGAAAACCTTGCCCTGGATTTGGAGAACAGAGGCAGGTAGTAATGCTTGGTAAAAGTGTGAACAGATGTCCAGGTGGCAGCCTCCATGATTTCCCTGGTGGGGACTCTTCTGAGGAAAGCTGCAGAGGTGCAGGCTGCTCTGGTAGAGTGTGTCCTGACCCCCTTGGGAGGAGGCTTTCCATGCTGTTTGTAGCAGAAATGGATGCAGTGCGCTATACATTTTGAAATGGTTTGGAGATGGCTTTGCCTTCTGCCCCTGTTGCAAAGCTAACCAGCAGATGATCAGACTTTTTGAAGGATTTAGTCCTGTCTAGATAGAATCTGAGCTGACTGTGCACATTTAGAGACTGAAGAATCCTTTCCCCCTTGTTCTGGGGATTGGGAAGAAAGGTGGGCAAATGAATGGATTGGTTGAGAGCCACACGGGAAACCACTTTGGTCATGAAGGATGGGTTTGTTCTGCGGGATCCCCTGTTTGCATGGAAGATGATGAAGGGTTCCACAGCCATGAGTGCTTGCAGCTCAGAGACTCTTCTGGCTGAAGTGATGGCCAGAAGGAATGCTGTTTTCTAGGAGAGAAATTTTAGCTCTGTAGAAGAAGCTGGTTCAAAAGGGGGCAGGGTGAGCTTTTCCAAAACAAAGTTAAGGTCCCAAGCTGGTGTTGGTGCCCTTCTGGGTGGAGTCAAGTTGCTAGCCCCTCTGAGGAACCGTTTGATCAAAGGATGTGAGAAAAGAGGCTGCTCCGTGGGAAAATGAGCAGAAATAGCAAAGGCATGAATTTTAATAGAGGAGAAAGAGAGGTCACTGTGCAGTAGGTCAGCTAGGTAATCCAGGATGAGAGGGAGGGCTGTACTGTGTTGGCTCCCTTAATCTGGATCCAGGTGCAGAACCTTTTCCATTTGTCAGCATAAAGCTTTCTGGTGCTAGGACGTCTGGCCTCACGGATAACATCCAGAACCTGTTTACTGAGGTTGGCACATTGGTTCAGGGTTAGGGAATAAGCCAAATTGAGGGTCTGCAATTGGGGATGCATGAATTCCTCTTCCCTCTGGGTCAGGAGGTTTGGAATCTGAGGAAGATGCCATGGGGGTAGTGGGGACAGGCTGCGCAGCAAGGGGTACCAGTGCTGCCAAGGCCAGTCTGGAGCTATAAGAATGGTTCTTGGTTTTTCCTCCCTTATTTTAAACAGCACCCTCTGGATGAGATGGAGGGGAGGAAAGGCATAGACCGATAGACTGACCCAGAGGAAGGGCAAGGCATCCACTTTCCAAGCCATGCAGTGATGTTCCCTGGTGCAGAATTTGCTGAGCAGATGGTTGGTGTGGGAGGCAAAGAGGTCTACCTTCAGGGTTCCCCATTTCTGAGTTATTAGGGTGAAGGTACTTCTGTTGTGTTGCCACTTGTGTGGGTTCAGAATATTTCTGCTTAATTGGTCTGCCAGAGAGTTGAGGGAGCCTGGTAGGAATTAAGCTAACTGGTGTAGTTGCAAGGCAGAGGCTGTGCGCCAACGGGTCATGGCCAGCCTGCATAGAGGGTAGGAGCGAGTCCCTCCCTGCTTGTGATGTACCACATCACAGTGGTGTTGTCTATTTTGATCAGGAGAGCCCCTGAAGAGAAAAGAGGCTTGAAAGCTATCAAGGCGTGCTGTACAGCCATCATCTTTTTTTTTTTTTTTTTTTTTGATTGATGTGCAGAGGGATTTGCTGTGGGCTCCACTGGCCCTGTATGCACTTTCTGCCCAGGTGTGCACCCCAAGCATCTGTGGTGAGTAGAAAGGCATACCCTTGTTGTCAGAGCATGCTGTTGCCCACCACAGAAAATCTTTTCTGAGCCAAGGAATTAGAGGTAGAGGAGTTTCCAGGTCTTGAGAGTGTTGGCACCAAAGGTTCTTTAGGTACCACTGAAGTTTCCCCATATGCAGTCTGGCATATGGAATGAGTAGTATGCAAGATGTCAGAGCTTGAAGGATCTTCTTTGCAGTTAGTTAGGGCCTGGTGGCTAGTTGAGAGAAGTGGCTTGTCAGGAAAATTTGCTTCTCTGGAGTAAGGAATGCCAACTGGGATGCTGTGTCCAGACTTCCTCCCAGGAAGATTATCCTTTGGGTGGGCACCTGTTTGGAATTCTTTTCATTGATTGTGTACCCTAGGGAGGTTAGAAGGGTCTTTACAAAGGCCAGGTGCTTGAGCAGCTTTTCCTGGTTGTCTGCCTGAATAAGGCAGTCGTCTAAGTAAGGGTAAATCTGAATATTTATTTGTCTGCAAAAGGCAATAGCTGGAGCCAGACATTTTGTGAAAAGTCTGGGAGCAATAGATAAGCCAAAGGGAAGCGCAGAGAACTGAAAGTGTTGAGATCCTACCCTGAAGCAGAGATATTTCCTGCATGATTCCACTGATATGAATGTGGAGGTAGGCCTCTTTTAGATCTAGGGTGGTTAGCCAAGCGTCCTTGGAGAGCATGGGTAGCAGCAGCCTGAGGGTGAGCATTTTGAACTTTGGGATCACCAGAAAGGTGTTTAGAATGGATAGATCAAGGATAGGGCGCCAGGTGCCCTCTTTTCTGGGCACCAGAAATAGTCTGGAGTAGAATCCTTGGCCTATCTGTTCTGCATGACTGTGCTCTATTGCCCTCATAGAGAGCAGGGAAAGGATTTGCTTTGGGCCTCTACCCACTGATTTGGTGGTAAATCTGGGAACACTTTTGGGGTTGTAAGGGTGTGGAAAGAAAATTTGTATCCCTGAGACACTATTTTCAGAACCCATTGGTCCTTGGTAATGGTGGTCCAGGTGCTTGAGTGAAAGGAGTTTTTTCCTCCTAGGCGTAAGTGAAGGTGGGTAGAGGGAGGGGATGGAGAAGGTGGAGTCATTGTGAGTTCTTACCATAAAGGGGTGGCTTAGAACTCCCTGATTCTGAAGTGGAGGTAGTCCACTGCTTAGATCTCTGCATTCCCTGGGTCTGCTTCCCCAGGGCCTCTGCTGGGCCCGTTTACTGGGAGCAGGAAAGGACCAGTGTTTGGAAGGGCAATGCCTGTTGAACCTAGGGGGCTGGATCTGCAAGAAATCTTTAACAGTTTGCATAGATTTAGCTTTTTCTTCCATCTTTTTTTAAGACCTCTTCTGCCTTAGTGCTAAATAAGGTACTTTTGTGCAAGGTGGTATCCAACAATTTAGATTTGACATGGTCTGGCAGGGGCTGTTCATTAAGCCATGCATGCCTTCTAATTACAGATCCAGTGACTGCTGCCCTGCAAGAAGCTTCTATGACATCAAAACCACAGTGCAAGGTGTGTTTGGTAACTTGATTTGTAGAATGCATTAACTCTTGTAAATCTTTAGATTCTGCCCAAGCAGGAAAGGAAGACATTTTTTGTTTTAGGAGTTCCAGGGAATGTTGGATGATATTTCAGCATATGGAATTGACAATTTAGTGCCCTGATAGCAAGAGTAGCTGAGGTGTATACTTTTTTACCCCATGTGTCCAATGCTCGGGAATCCCTGTCTGAGGGGGTAGGATTCTTAGCCGAGGTTGCTTTATTCTCTTTTGGTCCTTGAGAAATGACCTCAGGGTCAGCTGTAGGATTTAAGATATCTGTGTGAGTCAGGGACTCTCTAGTATCTTGTCTAGTTTTCTGGGAACAGGAGGAAGGGAGTCAGGAGTCAAGCTGGATTCAAGGAAAACATCCTCCACAACATCCAAGACTAGGGGGATGGCTAAGGGTCTGTGTTGTGGAAGATATAGGAAATCCCGGAGTCTCTTTTTAGACTGAGGGTAGTCCTAACTCTCCCATTGGAAATGCTCCCTTAAAGTATGGAAATTTTCTCCAAAGGAAAAATCCTCTGAGGGAGAGGCTGAAGGAATGGAATCCCCTGCATCAGAATCCTCATAAGTGGAGAGGGGTTGCATGTCTTCATATTCAGATGCAGCAGATTAATCTGACTCTTGTTCAGACAAAACTACACGGGACAGATCTCTTTTCTTTTTGGAGGGGGTAGCTTGGCTTCCCCTGATTAGCATGATAAGGTCTTCCGCCATTTTTAAGCATTAGAGACTGAGGCAAGGTAGCAGGCACTTGAGAGTGTGTTGTTGGTTTCTTGGATGTGGTTCGTACCCTGGGCCTAAAAACTCGGTTGTTTTAGAAAAAACAGTAGTCGCGAAAGAAGACGTTGGTTTGTGTCGAGATTCGGTAGTGCAAAGGGCTTCCTCGGAAGGTGGTGCTTGCTCAGCATCTCTGGACCCATCCAAGGTTGAGACAACTGCACGATCCTTAGTTGAGGAAGAGTTTTGCGGCATACCGGACTCCAAAAGGGTCTCGGTAGCAGCCTGCGAAACAACAGAAGCGGGCATCAGGGGCTGCGAAAGTTCCTCACTGAGTACCGGAGAACTAATGACCAGCTTAACAGAAGTGTCATTGGTAGGTTTGGATGTGTGCAGTCTGTCTCTGTCTTTATCTTTACGTTTTTTCAGAAGATCTGCTGTTGAATGGCTTACCAAAGCCATATCAGAGTTCAAGGACTGTAAGCAAAAATATCTGGCTACAACAAGGGCCCGAAGACGGATAGTTCTGGCATTAAACAAAGCACAAAAGCGACAACGAGGAACGTCGTGATCTGTATCTAAACAAGTGATGCAGTAAGAGTGGAAGTCTCTGTGTGGCATTTGCTTTCCACAGGCGAGACAATTATTAATGTTTTCTGACATCGGTTACTGCAAGAAAAAAGGATCCCCAATGGGGTATTTAGCTTTGGAAGACTTCAGCTTCAATTTGGTAGACGAAACTCAGGTAGCGGCCGACCGGCACTCATGCAAACTGCTTCTGCTTTTGGCTCCACAGCAAGAAAGACTGATGTAATGGCGACGGCGTTATACTACTGACGACCTGAGTCTTTAAGTGACAGCAACCGATGCAGAAATACTAAGTCTCTGGTATTCGGGCTGGCCGAGGGCTACCCTGGCAGGGATAACCCAAATGTGATGACTGCAACAGTGAAACACGAAGAACATCGTAAGCCATCAGGATCACTGTGAAAGCCCGACAGCAAGGACAAATCAAAAACTGAGCTATGCATCTAGAGACTGGAATCCAGACAGGAAGGTGATACTTGTTTATCATCTGTTAACCAGATAAGTGGGTGATCTCTGGATCCTTTTCAGCTATGGTGTGTTCCACAAGGGTAGATACAAGGACAAATTACTAATGTAGTCAGTGATGATGCCCCTTTATCAAGCAGTGGTTAGGCTACAGCTTGTAAAGTGTACACATTAAGGCTTACCGCCTGCAAAAAAAAAAGTTTTTTTTTATATTTGCTGAAGGTAGTTTTGGTGGGAAGTTTTCAAACTACCATCAGCAAGTCGATATGATTCCACACTGTTCCCCCTACAGCAATCTCCATTTATTGCTGAAGACATACTGACGTAAAGTGCTTCAGTCAAAGTTAATATATTGATGTAGTGCATGGAATGCCACGATTATGCTCCAATTTAGTAAAAAGGAAAAAAACAGTTAAGCTCTTCTGTAGTGGGAAACCTTATCTTACCAATTGTTCTGCACTCCTGCTTAAGCTGTTAAGATCGGGTATCGCACTAGGCAGTAAGACTTGCCAGCAGTCGCCAGCAAACAGCAGCGGCAGAATTAAAAACAGATTTCTTTCTGCCTGCTGTTTGTGTTAGTAATCTTTCCTAACTTTACTTTCTGCCCTTTTTGACTTTCTTACTCTAACTCAAGATAAAGTGTCATGCTGTCTTTTTGACAACGCTCATTAAGTGCTCTACAGGTTTGAAAGCCTGCAAAATGCTGTTTTTTTTTTTCCTGTTAGTAGTACATGGAGCAGATGAAGCACCATGCACTACAAAGAATTACGATTGTCTCTCTGATAATAACCCTAAATTATGTGCTCTTAACATGGATGCCAAGATTAAACTTGGTATCCACATCTCGAACACAGAATGCCAAGGTTACAATCACAGACCTGCTCATAATCTGATTGTTGATGAGTGTATTGGTCTTTCCAGACTATTTTCAACCACAACCAATGATAAAATTATAAAGAAAATACAAGAGAGAAAGCAAACATAACTACAAAGAGAAACTAAATTACATGCTAACTTGCTTCTTCACACAAATAAAAAAAATGCATGAACACTATGTGGGTGCCACGATGTCCCTACATCTACTTCAAATAAAACCTACAAGTTATGAAGTAAATAAGGCAAAACGCAAGTCTGAAAATTGTGGAGGACTGTAAATGTTCTGGAAGGAGAAGCATAAAAAAACTCAAGGAAATAACTTTTCAATTTCGACATAGAAGGAAACTCGGGTCATCATGTGGGCTTCAGCCGAAGGACTATTTCAGATAAACGGAAAATGCCTCTGCACTAACAGAAAGCTGATGATGAAGCAATAAAATCAGCAAAACCAAAGATCTAGAGTGTGAAGCTACTGAAAGTATTTGACAAAAAAGGGGATGGGTTGTATGAACCAGTTTAAAAAGGAGAAGGCAAGAGACTTTGTTTTCTCTGCTCACTAAGGTCATCCACTTTAAACACCAGACAGCTGCATTCTGAGAGATAACCAAGAAAACATAAACATTTTATTACTGCAATGTATGACTGCATACAGAATTATGTGCAAAGACAATGGAACATAGTGACGGTCTTTAATCTAAATGTGGCATAAATACATCCTTTCAAGTTTGCTGTCATCTTATCTACTACCAACCCATCTCTCATTTTAAAATCTAGCTCTAAAACCACAGCAAGCTTCTTTCAAACTTCAGCCGTACTTTCATCTTGATTTTCACTCTATCGCCTTGGAATTCTTTTTAACTCCTCTATCATCTCGTCAGCTGTTAACATCCCATCAATTAATTTTTTCACTTCAGCATTATTCTGAATTCGCAAGCAGGCATTCTCTCTCTTTACTGAACCTGCAAATACTTTTTTTTTTTAAAGAAGTTTGATATTTCAGCTATGTTCTCATAGTTTACTAATTACTCACCTGAATTACTTTTCCCTGTTTTCATCCATATGCTGTAAAAACCTAACTGCTGAATTCCTCCGAGAGTCTCCCTTCCCTGTATAACTTACCAAGCCATGCTTATGATTCACTTGCACTTCTTTCGTGACCCATTTATCCTGTATCTGTTTTAACATCCAAGCTTCTATTTTCTTTAATTAGCATTCTAACACTTTTTTGAACCTTCTATTTTCTTTAATTAGCATTCTAACACTTTTTTGAACCATAGTGGGTTTAGTCTCTTAGGTAGTGATGCATAGCTCCTTCAGCACTCCTAACCATTCCTCAAGTCTGAAGTTCCTGAAGTTCTCCCACTTCTATATATTCATATATATTCTTTTGCTTAACATTCAACCTGCACTTTCTAAAATCCTTCGCTTGCAATTCAAGCCACTGTCTAGTTATATTACTGTTGTTTTTGCTTGCCAAACCACAGTTACATTACTACTGTTTCACACTAGGTCTTTAACTCCAACACTGGAGAGAGAACCTGCATTATCTAATGCTATGTCCAACATAGTATTTAATTCCTAGATGGACTTCTTGTTTTGAACCAGCCCAGCTCTGACCGATGTATTTTCCTTCCCTGTCTTATCCTCTTCTAATCTCTGTCCCTTTAAAGCACAGTCTTTCTATCATCACTATTTACCTCACCATATACTTTATCAGACCTTTTTACTTTTTCCTACTAATTATCTCCTTCCTTATTGACATCTCGACCACTGCCTCTAATCCTCTTGCAACTCAGTAGGCTGTTTCAATCACATACAACTCATTTAGATAAACCAGATCTCAGGTTTACGGCTATCAATGTGGACTTTCTCTATATTCATCTCCAGCCCAGGTCATGGATACAACACGAAGTGGGGTCATTCCAGCCCAGTCAGTAAACAAATGAAAATAAATACCCAAATCATACAAATATAACATTAAAATCTGTTAATAATCTTCTGCAGAATTCTATAACACTATCACAGTAATGACTCTTGTGAGTGCTAGAAACCAACATAGAAAGAAATATAATACATTTAAGAGTTCCCATGTTTTATTAACTATTACATGATCCCTCAAGATTCTGGTATAAAGAAGCTCAGAATGTAGGAAAAAAACAGCAAGCACAAAATGCTATCCAGGCTAAGTAGAAACACTGTAAACTGTACATTTTAATTCTGATTTGAGCATAAGAAAGTTTGAATTATCTACAAGTTTTGATTTCTACTACTTCAACCTCTATTTTACTGAATCTGCATATGGACTGTAGGATACAAATGTCTTTTACACTTTATTCCTCTAACACCAACAATAAGACTTCCATTGATAAGCAGCAGCAATAATCACGGGTGAAAAAAGTGATCTCAGAGCTCATTTTCACAAGTTTCCTTGCAGTCGGTGACATCAATGTCAGGCAACTACACTGTCAAAAACAAAAAGGCTGCGTTCTACGTTAACGTGCTTAAATTTTAGATGGTGCATAACTTCAAGAAAGAGGCATACATTTATTCCTGCAGTTGTGTGGCCTCAGAGAAAGAAATAAGGGTCGTTGGGAGAGCTCCCTCAGATTCTGTGGAAGACAACTCACCATCCTGAATGAACAAATGAATAAATGAATAATTTTGACATGTTTTGCCAACTTTCCATTCTTGACTTTTTGAATTCGACAATGTATTTATTCTCTTGTGCTAACACTACTGACTTTTGCAACGGGATCCACGTTCATCTCTTTTCTAGCAGACTTAACATTACACCAGATTAGCACTGTTGCAGTGATATACTAATGACAAACAACTATGGCTGAACATAGTCTACAGGACAATGAAATGATCTTACATTAGCATAGCAAGAGTTCCATTCCAAAAGTGCATACTGTATGCATGGAATTATCAAGTCATGTAACCTTCCTGGGCCAAGATAACCCATGAAAAATGGCACTTCACTGTGTTTATAAAATGCAAAAGAAATACTGTGTTGACTGAAGAAGGGTCATCATATCTCTGTCCACCTAACTATACTGTACAAGTTGAAATGGTAAACCATTTCTAACCAGGATATAGGTTATAATATGCATGCTCAACACTGATAATGGACTTGGCTGACTCCATAGCCTTTTGCAAGTTCTTGCAACAGCCATCAACCATATTTTCACTGAAAGTACAACCACAGTTCTGAATGCCCCACTATAATATTAAATGACCATTGTCTAACCATTCTGTAAACAAACTATCTCTAGCCAAAATCCCAAACTTCTTAAAAAATACGACTCTTGCAGCTGGCACTTCAGTGTCTTAACAAAAGGTGAAGTGTGTACCTCTTGTAAAATGCAAATCTACTGTTTTTTTCTGATTTCAAGCTATACTCACTCCAGACTTTGATCAAGATGTCTCTGGTAAGAGTGCAGCCAGGTGTTCAGAAACCTGCCCCTCTGATGATGTCTACTAAGTGCCTGGATAGTATTACAAGCTCTAACCACGTCTAATGAAAGCATAACAGCAACTAGCTACAAGATGCATGAACACTTTCATACACAACCACGACAGGCAGACAGTTTTTTTTTTTTAATTTTACTTCTGAAATCAGAAAGTGGTTTTCTACAGCAATGTGTTTTATAAGTCAGTAAAGTCTATGTAAGTTAAGGTTTAAAGGATGCCAAAAAGAAAACTCCCACATAACTGTATATATCTAAAAATGGTGGTGCAAGTGTAAAAGAGAGTGCTGTCCTGAATGCATGAAATACATGCCTGCAGACCAGCTCTTTATAACTTTCCATGCCATTTTTTTGTTTATAACATAACCATGTCTTTATAACATTCTGCAAATATTTTGCAAAGTGCAAGATATATATTTGTTGCTCCTCAGAACTAGTAATGATTTCTAACACTAATTAGAACCAGGTGGTTTGTATGTTAATTCCTTCCACACAACAATTTTCTTTGTAAGTTAACAGTCTAAAATCAGCAATCTTTTGGGAATGCTATTCTAAGGGCTATGCCCTCTATTTCTCTCCTTCATGACAGCTCTCTTTCAAGAGGGCCTCAGAAGGGAGCCCACAGCTGTGGTAATAAACAGGACCTGACACATATTGCCTGTTTTATCACTAAACCTCTGATATCTGTGACTGCTGGAATTCGGTATCAGTGAATGGGACATCAGCACCGTCACTCATACAGTACAATGGATAGTCTCCTCTCACAGAAGGAAACCAGTTCCTTCCCAACCCACTTTTCTCTAGACAGTTCTCACAGTTTACATATCTGCCTTATAGGACTCCCATCACTGTGTGATCATCATCGCGCCAGGTATTTTTTTCTGTGTGCACACCCATTAAACAGATGATGGTGAGATGATCTTTGCACCTTAGGCATGAGCTGTGTTCTTGCGTGTCAAAATAGGCAAAGCAGTATTTAAATCATTCACTGTGCTGATTCAGTTCTGGCAGTACTCTATGGTACACTGCCTTGTTCATCTGTTAGACTATGCATTACATTCACATGTGGCAGGTACAACTGTATCTAAACATATTTTACTAATACACATCTGCATGAACATTAATGTGTGTGTATACAAGCAGAACACTTTAAAAGCTAGCAATTATCCCTCCAACCAAGAATAAATCTTTCCCATAGTCCTTCCTCTGGGTACAGAATAAGCATCTTCTTAGATTTACCACCACAGTCATTTTTTGTAGCACTAGCCTTTTTGGATAAAGGTTAGCTAAAACATCATGTATGCACGTATACTTTTAACCAATTAAATACTTCTGTTATTCAGCTTAATCATAACCATGTGGCATACTGTCTATGCATACGAAGGCTTTGTTTCTAATCACTGGGTAAGTGCACTGGGCATAGCAGTGTCCATTACTCATAATATTATGTGCACTGCACTGGGACATAGCAGTGTCCATTTCTCATAACATGTGCAGTGCACTGGACAAAGCAGTGTCTATTACTCATAACATTATGGGTGGTGAACTAGACACAGCAGTGTCCATTATTCATAACATTATGTGCAGTGCACTAGGACATAGCAGTGTCCATTATTCATAACATTATGTGCAATGCACTGGACAAACAGTGTCCATTATTCATAACATTATGTGCAGTGAACTAGACACAGCAGTGTCCATTATTCATAACATTATGTGCAGTGCACTGGGACATAGCAATGTCCACTATTCATAACATTATGTGCTGTGCACTGGGACATTGCAGTGTCCATTATTCATAACATTATGTGCAGTGCACTGGGACATAGCAATGTCCACTATTCATAACATTATGTGCTGTGCACTGGGACATTGCAGTGTCCATTATTCATAACATTATGTGCAATGCACTGGACAAAGCAGTGTCCATTGTTCACAACATTATGTGCAGTGAACTACACACAGCAGTGTCCAATATTCATAACATTATGTGCAGTGCACTGGGACATAGCAGTGCCCATTATTTATAACAATGTAGAATTAAAGAAAATGTGTTTACATGCCTAATCTGGAAGGAGAACAATTTAGAATGGACCACAAGAAATAGCACTTCACAGATTCTTTTAGAATTGACCGTCTGAGGCATCAGTACAATGTAAATCAGCAGAGATTTTTAAGAAAGCTTGAGGCAGACAGGCAGAAGGTGGCAGCTGCAGCACTTGGGCAGACTTGATAACCAAAGCTCTGCATTCACTGGCATGTTCATAAAACATAAATGGAATTAAAAGGATATGATAAAGAGAACTGGTAAAATGTCATTACATAGTAAGCAGGTCATACCGAATGATAACATAATCACCCTTCAGATATATTTACAATAAGGCCTCATTCTTTAATGAGGCTAAGCAAAGCAACAATTTCCTAGGACCGAGTCAATAATGTCCTTGGTTACCAACAGCACAATGTCTATCTGTTTTCTTCAAGGCACAATGTGAAGAAGAAATCAAGAAAACTATACTGTGCAGTTTATGTTGGTGTGACAGCATCAGAGGCAGCGAAGGAGTGAAAAGGAATTAGTCTGTGCTGTTAATGTTAATTATTTGGTTCTAACTTGTAAGGCTGAAACTCTTTATTGAATCCCAAGATAATGCACAGAAAACATGAAATTCCGATACCACTGATGAACACAACTGAAACTTTATAATATACATTAATACATGTGCAGTCAAAGGAGAGAAAATTATAAGCAACAGTCAACTTTTTGCAGAGGGAAAGCTACTCTATGCCCATATATGGGAACTGCATTTTGGAAAGGGGAAAAGCACATTGGGAACAAACATTTGTTCAGTTCAATACTATATTCTAGCTCAAAGGTAAAAAAAACTCAAAAAATACAAAAATACCTGTTTTTGTACAGAACTCTAAATACTATACTTGAGGCTATCTGACTTTTGAATAAGAATATAGTATGGAGCGCATCTTACCTTAATATGTTTTAATTTAGCAGTTTGCCACTTTGTTTTTAATTGAACTCGCTTGACTTTAATATGTGTTCTTTATTCCCTACTAGCACCATACTCACTATTAATTCCAGCACAATTTATAGCAACAGTTTATAGCTGTGTTGTATTTCAGAGGCTTTCTTTATATTTAAGTAAGCTGTAGAAGTTACATGCAGCCCTGTTTCTGTTCTTGACTAGTTATCTGTCCTTTAAACAAGACTCTTGTCCTTATCTAACTGCAGCTCATTTGTCAGCTTTCACTACCGACTTTTCCATTAGGTTTATTTAAAGTCCACCGTGCAATTTAGGCTGTCACTTGTAATTCTTTGTATGGTGTAAGACAAAATCAAGACTTCCAGAATCAGTAGTGGACAATTCCAACACACTACACTTTCTAGATTTTGTGTTTGGTTATTTCAGATTCAAACTAATGTTGATTGATCTAAAGAAGCACCGCCTCTTAACTTCAGTTCATGACAGGCCAACAACTAAACATCTCTGTTAATGACTACACTGAAAACGTTCATACTGAAACTATAATACTGAATCTGCAAAACATTCAATGCTTCAGTATGCAAAATATCAGTTGGCAAGAGCTGCAAATACAAAGTAGAAGTGAAACATTTTAGTATGTATGAGGTAACACTCTGGTGTTTGACATCAGCTTGCTATTTTTCCTGCTATTTAAACATGTTAAAACCAATGAAATCCAAGACAGAAAGCATCAAAACACAAGAATCAACAGAAAATACTTCCTGCAGATACTAAACATGAGTCGTAAAATAGCAATCCAGTGCATACATACATTTCATTATTAAAATGAAGTCCTTCAACAACATAATCTGATGTCATAGTGAGACTTTCTACAAGAATCTAGTTAAAGATTGACACTTTTTACATGACACACTTTCATTTATAAATGTAAACATGATCAAAATACATTTTTTGTGTTTTCATTGAGGACTACAACATTTAGCAGTCAGATATTACCATTAGCACACGTTTCACATAAAACACCAGGAAAAGAAAAGGACGATAATGGGGAACCGCACTTAAGTGCAAATCCAGAATACCGAGTAACGCGGTTATGCAAAGTCCAATTCTCTCCGTTCTCACCTGAAACTGTTACTACCACTAAATATGATAAAAAGTAAAAAGCTTTTCATTACTGCTGAGCAGATCTCTCAGCTGTCCGTGACATTAACTAGAAAAAATCTTAACACCAAATGCATAACATGCCCTTCAAATGTAGAACAGTGAGGAACATAGACTTTTTAAGACTTAAACAAGGTCACTTGGGAGGTATGAGTAACAATAATCAGTTTCCTACCCATAATTATTAGCTTTGCCCCTATTTTTTGAGGAAAGAAGTTGAAATGACCGACATGATATGCAACAGCTCCTAGATGTTGGTAAAAACAAAGTTACCTGACAAGCAAAGCACCCTCAAAACGAAAAAATATCAAAATGTAGTCCAAAAGTGAGGAGTGCACCAGGCTGCAAATAAATCTCACCAAATCTTCCACAGACTGTCCTTTATTAAGACAAACAGGTATAAAGATAGACAGGTAAGCGCTTTTGCGTTGGTGTAACGCTTCTTCAGACCTAGATGTTACATAACTGCTGTGACATTCCGACAGCTACGCACAAATGCTGGCTCTCGATTATTGCCAAGAAAAGCCACAAACCATACAAAAGTTGCCCTCTACCACCTTCCCCAACATGAGGGGTTAGATCATTTAAACTCCTGCTAACTAAATATACCAACTTGTAGGTTGTACTGCCTCAGACCAATTTCCTTTACTCCAAGGCAGTGTGACCTAAGTCTTTTTTTTTTTTTTTATCTCATGCCTGCTGACCATATAGAATCTGGACTGATCACCACTACCCAGCCTATTTATTCTCCATCAGACAAAACAATCATAGCATGGCTGTCATACAGGTAGCATCCAGGAATTTGTATTAAGGTAATATGCTCCACCCTTGCACATCATGTAAGCACATCAGTGGACGGTACTTCAAAGGATGCAGACTGAGATCTTTGTTTCCTTCTGCAAGCGATGACGTCCTTTGTGCAACCTCCCACTCCTACATTGAGCAGATGGCTCCTGCTAGATCCTTGGTCATCAGCACTGATACTTTAGTGGGAAACATGCTCTATGATATGGTGTTCAACCACTCCCCAGAAGGAGTTGGCAGGTGTCCCCTTCTTCACGTCTTTCTCTCCCTTCCTGCTGGCTGTTCCTGTACCCAGGCCAATAACTGAGCCTGGCTTGGCAATGGCATAGTCACGACTCTATCTTTCTCAATGTGATGGAGCCAGCTTTGAACTCAGTAGTTAGTAAATTCAGTTGTAGGGATGTAGGACAGAGCGGGTGCAGGAAGTACAGCCAAAGTATGATACTGCACTAGGGAGATGGTCTGAAGCAGTGCTTCCTGACCTACATATTACTGATATAAGCCACAAAAACCAAAACATCTACACTTAAGAGATAGTAAGGATACATTAGTCCCCAGTAGTTATTTATGACATGGAACAGAAAAGCAGGGAAGAAAAGGTCTATGAAATAAAGATCAACTGAGAACTTTGTTGTGAAAGGGACTGAATATATACATGACACATACTGGAGGGTTATGTACAGGAAGCAGAATTTAACAATGCAGGAAGTGACAAATGCATTTCAATTTAAAGTTTAATCACTAAAAATGCTACAATTTCTTTTGGCCTCTGTGAACAGAAAATAAGGCACACTTTCACTGCAGTGGTTAATGATGCGGTCTGGTTACCATGATGGCGATAACTGTAACAGAACAGACGTGAAGATCATTATCTAATGGAATTCGCCAGTGTTTAAAGGTAGGAACAATCCGACAGACTAAACCTTCACAGGTATGGTACACAGTATAAAGAATATGAGAGAAGGCTGCAGCAGAAATTCAAGATTACAGTAACGGTCTTTGCATGCACATCCTAAGAGCAAGTGAGAAAGCAGCCACTATTTTGATACCATAGAAAAGAATTGTGCAATCTGCCTTACAAACACAAGGTGCAGGGTTTGAGTCTCACAAGGGATAATTGTCTAGGCTTAAAATGGCTCGCAAGGGCAGTTAGCCAAGTACTAATCAATAAATCAATAAATCATCCAGTAGTGGTGTTCAGCCACAAACAGCAGTAGTATCTGTACTTCTAAGGCATACATATGATTTAAAGATGACCACCTGTATATTAACAGATCCTTGGGTCATGAATTCATGGCCACGTAGCAAGAGATGTACGGAAAATAATACTGCGGTCTTTCGCACTGGTGCAAAGTAATCAGGTCATTCGTTGACTTTGTCAGAGTAACTGTAAAAAATCAGCTAAGAGGAGGAGTGGCAAAATCACCTAGTTATACTACCAGGTTCTTGGAAATATGGATAACATTGTTAAAATGGAATTATTTTCTAGATAGAAACTGTTTTTCTCCCCTGAATGTAATGTACTGTTCAGAGGCCTCTTTAATCTGCTGCATTGTATAGGAGAGCATGTCCATGACTGTCTACAGTATCCACCAAGTTCATTTTCTTACTCTGCAGATAACAGCACACTAAAAGCTTAGTTGGCATAATTTTTGTTTTGCAACCTACCATCCTACAGCCGCTATAGAAGATACATTTATCTAAGTATATGTCACTCTGATGTTAGCACGTTAAGGTCTAATGCTAGCTGTCTCAGGCTCTTAACAGAGGTCAAATTATCCTGGCCATGTCAACCTCTGATAACCGTAGTTCCTTCATGAATACAGCTCTCAGCCAGTATGAACACACAAAAAAATCTCCTAAAATGAGCAGTAGTCATGCAGTTTGCAGTTGCAAACCAGCTGCTGTAACATTAGTATATTGTGTGAATGAACAAGGAAGCTGCTATCCTGCATTCACATTATAATGTAAAACTAAAATCTTTTATTTTATGTACTGTTTTTGGCTCACAATGTAGCATACAACGTTTGCTCAAGATCACTGTACAAATTCTGAAACAGTTTTCTGAGCTGTTTTTGTTGAATGCAGAAGATAGTGCGGCACCTGCCAGCAAAGTAGAAACTTGTACTTAAAATATCTAAATATATCCTATTAATCAAGAAATTAGTAAAATAACTTTTCAGCAACCAATCCCAACAGTCAGTTTAGTCACTCAGTCTGTATTTAAATTTGTTATTTTCAGTCCATATATTTCTAGTTAATCACTGCATATTAATCAGATCAGACAATAGTAGTCTTCTTAGTCTGCCTGCCTTGCTTGGATTACTTTCGAATACTTATTAATGCTGTACAATTATATATTTTTTATTATTATTTTTTGTTTTGTTTTGACAAGACGAGTTTAAGTTCGCTACTTCTACTACTATTGTCTGATCTGATTAATATACAGTGATTAACTAGAAAAGTATGGACTGAAAATCTTACACACAGAGAAGTTTCTTACACTGCTTTGTTTTTGGACCCACTACACTTTAGTGGGTTGTTTTGAGACTTCAGGGATACCACGGAGATTACTTGTTTTTTAAATTTTTTTATTTCATACAGCAATTTATAGTTATTTAGGAAAAAAACTCAATCATGGCAATACAACTGAATGTCATATGGAACAAAGGACCACTGGTTGTTAAATACATGATGGAGAACTGGAAAAAGAGGAAGACTCAAGTATGGCATGGACAGATCACAGAAAAGCATTTGACAGCATCCCACATTCAAGGATAAAGGAGTATTTACAGATGTACAAGATGCACCGTATATTGAGAAATTACATTACAGTGACTATGAAACTGTGGAAATCACTACACAGCTAAACCATGACAAAGGGGGGGGGATCTTGCAAGTTGGCTCTCTCTGTCGGTGCTGCTCTTTTGTCTTGCACTTAACACAATAAGCTGTCGACTTATAGGTCTTGGTTACAATTTGGTTCCCAGAGAACAACTAAGTGCAAACTTCTCTCATTCTTTTTGTGAATGATTTAAAACTGTATAGTTCATTAGATGAGGAGCTGAAAGCACAAAGTACAGTTGTGTACACTTACCAAAAATGTAGATGTTCAAGTGTATTTACTGTTGCAGTCATCACATTTGGATTATCTGCTTGCAGTAGCCCTCAGTCGGCCTGATTAACAAAGTCTTTGGTCCTGCGTCAGTTGCTCTCTCTTCTTCCGTGACGTCGGGTAGTCAGGGGTATAAAACATGCAGCCGACGCCATTACATCAGTTTTTCTTGCCCCAAATATCAGGTGCCCCTTAATGGGAAGCAATAAAAAAAAAAATATATATATATATAAATATATATATATATATATATATATATATACACACACACACAAGGTTATACCTCCAACAAAAAAGCAAATACACCAAAAAGCTTTTAAGCATAGTAAAGAAGAGTAGAGGTATAGCCAAAAGAAGTCAGGTGGCTGGAGGGAGGGTAACCAGGACTGCAACAGTGAATACACTCTAACATCTACATTTACAATAAGTGTACACAGCTGTAATATGTTCTTTGTGTTTCACTGTTGCACTCATCACATTTGGGTAGATTCCCAAAGCTAAGGCTGGGAGGAGGAATTTAGACAGCATTAGGACCAACTATAAGGCCCTGCAAGACTGCACTGGATTTAGAGAAAATTGGCAAATGGTAATGCTTGGTGAAAGTATTTACAGAAATCCAGGTAGCAGCTTCTAGGATGTCCCTGGTAGGGACACCTCTGAGAAAGGCTGTAGAGGTAGATTCAGCCCTGGTTGAATGGGGTCTGATCCCCTGTGGGATAGGTTTTTCCATGGTGCTTATAGCAGAAATAAATGCAATGGCCTATCCATCAAGAAATGGTTTGCTTTGAAATAGCCTTCCCCTCTGCCCCTTCAGCAAATGCCACCAGCAGTTGTTCATATTTCCTTTGAGGTTTAGTCCTGTCCAAGTAAAATCGAAGTTGTCTGTGCACATCTAAGTGCAGTATCCGCTCCCCTTTGTTCTGTTGATTAGGAAAGAAGGTTGGCAAATGAATGGACTGATTAAGAGCCACACTGGATACCACCTTGGGCATGAATTGGGATTGGTTCTGAGGGACACCCTGTCTGCATGAAAGATGATGAAAGGCTCCACTGCCATAAGGGCCTGTAATTCAGATACCCTTCTTACTGAAGTGATTGCTAAAAGGAAGGCTGTTTTCCAAGAAAGGAATTTTAAATCTGCACTAGCAGCTGGCTCAAAAGGAGGTAGAGTGAGTTTCTCCAATACAAAGTTAAGGTCCCAGGCTGGAGTTGGGGCTCCCCTGGGTGGTCTTAAATTTTTGGCCCCTCTGAGGAACTGCTTGAGCAGTGGATGAGAGAAGAGGGGAGGTTCTATGTTATAATGAGCTGAAATGCCTGAGGCATGAATTCTGATGGAGGAAAAGGAAAGGCCCTTGTGAAGCATCTCAGTTAGGTATTGAAGAATCTGAGGTAAGTTGGGCGCTGCTGTGCTCATCCCTTGAGATATGTTCCAGGCACAGAATCTTTTCCATTTTTCAGCATAAGATTTTCTAGTACTAGGCCTCCTTGCCACTAAAATGATATCCATCACTTGTTTACTGAGGGATGGGTAAAGGAGAGGTTAGGTAATTAGCCAGGCTGCTAGGTTCAGGGTTTGAAGCCGAGGGTGCAGAATCTGGTTCACTTGTTGAGACAACAGGGTAGGGGTCTGAGGCAGGTGCCATGGAGCCAACAGTGACACACTGCACAACAGGGGGTACCAGTGTTGGTGTGGCCAGTCTGGTGCAATCAATATCGTCCTTGGTTTGTCCTGCTTGATCTTTAGCAGTACTTTTGAGAGGAGAGGCAGAGGAGGAAAGGCAGAAACGGATAGGTTTTTCCAGCTGAAGGACAGAACATCTACTTTCCAAGCTTGTTTGTGGGGAGTCCTTGTGCAAAATTTGTCGAATTGGTAGTTCTGGGGGGAGGCAAACAGGTCTATATCTGGGCTCCCCCATTTGTTTGTCAATGTGTTGAAAGTCTTTGGGTCCAGGTTACACTCGTGTGGGTCCATGAGGTTTCTGCTTAGTCCGTCTGCCAGTGTATTTAATTTTCCTGGCAGGAATTGAGGTGTAGATGCACTTGGTAGCTCAAAGCTGTGTTCCACAGTGTCATGGCTAGTCTGCAGAGGGGGGAAGAACGGGTACCCCCCCCCGCTTGTTTATGTACCACATAACAGTGGTGTTGTCCGTCCTTACCATTAATTGTTTTGGAAGAATGTGGTCCTTGAAGGCTGTCAGAGCATTCTGTACAGCAAACATTTCTTTTTGATTGATATGCAGGTGCATTTGACTTGGGTTCCATTTGCCCTGAATGCACTTCCCTGCCAGGTGAGCCACCCTCCATACATAATCTGATGCGTCTGTTGTTAGGGTTTGGGCGGCAAGAGGTAGAGTGAAAGGTAGTCCCTTGTTTTGATAGCAGGCCTCTGCCCACCAAGGGAACTCTAACCGTAGGCAAGGTATGATAGGAATCATGGCTTCTAGATCCTGAGAATGTTGACACCATAGGCTTTTTAGATACCATTGTAGTTTCCTCATATGCAGTCTTGCATATGGAATTAGAAGATTGCAGGAGGCCATGAACCCCAAGGCTTGCAGTATTTGCCTCGCAGATAGGATTTTTGTGGCCACTAGTTTGAAGTAGGTTATCAAATGAATTTGTTTCTCTGGCATGAGGAACGCCATCTGGGAAGTTGCATTCAAGCTTGCTCCCAGGAATATAATTTGTTGACTGGGTACCAGGTGTGATTTATAGGTTCATAGGTTGCTACTAGGCTATCAGCCCTAGGGCCTATACAGCCTAGCCATAACAATTCCCTGGCTATTTCTTCCCACACTATTTACTTCCCTGGACCCCTGTCTACCAGGGTGACTGATGTGATCCCCGGGGTGAATTTCCTTTCTCCCATCCAATTGTCAAGGTTCCTTTTGAAGAGGGCCAAAGAGGCACTCTGCTTGACATGTATGGGCAATCTATTCCAGAGTCTGGGGAGTCTCTGGGTCAGGAAACTAACCCTCCAGCATGTTTTGTTTATTGTGATGACAAGGTTTAAATCCCTGGAACGTGTGGCTCTGTGGGATTGGGATTTCTTTAAGTGTAGCATGTCCAACAGCTCTGGGTTTGACATGGCCTTGTATGTTAAGCAGAGATCACCTCTGAGTAGACGATATGCGACAGAGTAAAGCTGTAGTTTTTTAAGGTGGTCAGCGTACGGCATCTGCTTTAGGCCTGTGATTCGTTTAGTGAGGTATTTCTGCGGCCTTTCCAGTTGTTGCAGATGTCTTGAGAGGTACATACCAAATGGGGTGTTGTATTCTATAATGGGTCTAATGAGGGATGAGTACAGTGGGACAATGACCTCCTTTTTTCTGGATGAAAAGCCTTTAGTGATGAGGTGTGCCACATAAAAGGATTTCCTGCCTGTTGTGGCAATGTGGTTATCGAAGGTGAGACCACTGTCCACCTGTGTCCCTAAGTCACTTATCACACTTTCGGTGTTTAGTGTACTGCCACCAATATGGTAATTCACGAGTACATGTTTTCATTTATGGTGTACCCCACACAAGTTAGCACCCTTTGTACAAAAGCCAGATGATTCAAAATTATGTCCTGGCTTTCTGCCTGAATTAGACAATCGTCCAGGTATGGGTTATTTGAATATTTCTTTGCCTGCAAAATGCAATGACTGGAGCTAGGCACTTTGTGAATACCCTGGGCGCAGTAGATAAGCCAAAGGGCAGTACAGAGAACTGACAGTGCATGTAGCCTGCTTTGAAGCGTTGGTATCTTCTGCAAGATTCCCTTATTGGGATGTGCAGGTATGCTTTCTTTAAATTGAGTGTTGCCAAACAGGCATCTTTGCCTAGCATAGGGAGCAACTGGTGAAGAGTTAGCATCTCGAATTTTGGAATCACCAAAAAAGTGTTTAAGGTAGACAGGTCCAGGATAGGACGCCATGAGTTGTATTTTCTGGGTACCAGGAAAAGTCTTGAGTAGAAACCTTGTCCCTTTTCCTCTTCTGGTACAGTTTGAAAAGCCTTTATGCTTAAGAGAGAGAGTACTTGCTTTTGAGCCTCTGCCCACTGATTTGGGGGTAGATCTGGCCAACCGTTTGGGGTTGGTAACGTGTGGAAGTGAAATCTGTATCCTTGGGAAACTATATTTAAAACCCATTTGTCCTGGGTAATGAGTTCCCAGTTTTTTGCATGTAGAGCAATCTTTCCCCCCAAAGGGGCAGTCAGTTGAGAAGTGCTTGGAAGTTTTAAAGTTAAGTCATTGAGACAGTTTACCATAGGGGGGAGTTTTACTACTCTCAGATTTGGAAGTGGGGGCCCCCCACTGCTTAGTCCTGTGCGTACCCTGGGACTGAAGCCTGGGTGTTCTGCTGGATCTGGGTTTGGACTGAGAAGGCCTGGAAGAGGCAGGAAAGGACCAATTCTTAAAGGGCCAATGCCTACTAAATCTTGAAGGTTGTACTTGTAAGAAATCTTTAACGTTTGCATAGATTTAGCATTTTCCTCCAACTTTTTAAGAACTTCTTCTGCCTTATTGCCAAACAAGTGGTCCTGATTTAAGGAAGCATCCAGTAATTTAGCTTTAACATGATCTGGCAAGGATTGCTCTTTAAGCCAAGCATGCCTTCTAAGTACAGACCCAGTGACAGCAGCCCTGCAAGATGCCTCTAGTGAATCAAAACCACATTGCAAAGTATGTTTTCCAACCTGTTCAGCAGAATGCATTAAATCCTGTAAATCTTTATTTTCAGCACAATCAGGAATCAACATCATTTTCTGTTTAAGCAATCCAATAATATGCTGCTGACACTTTAACATATGAAACTGGCAGTTTAAGGCCCTAATGGCCAAGGTTGCAGAAGTGTATATCTTCTTATCCCATCTATCCTGCGCCCTGGAGTCTGTATCAGAGTGGGTAGGATTTTTGGCAGTAGTAGCTTTAATGACCTTGGGTCCCTGTGAAATGGTCTCAGGATCCACAGTCGGATTTTTGAAAAGGAACTTGTGAGAGTCAGGAATCCTGTAATATCTATCAGATTTTCTGGGAGCAGGAGGTAAAGATCAGGGGCCAATCTAGACTCCAAAAAGGCAACAACAATGTCTAGTACAGGAGGTATAGCTAAAGGCCTGTGCTGGGGCAGGAGTAATAAATCCCTAAGCCTCTTTTTAGAATCAGAGTAATCCTGACTTTCCCAACGAAAATGCTCCCTAAGAGTATGCAAGGTTTCACCAAAAAAGAAATTCTCGGGGGGGGGGGGGGGCAGAGGGAATAGAGTCCTTAGTATCAGAATCCTCATAGGTAGATAAGGGTAAATCCTGGTCATCAGAGGAAACAGAAATTTCAGAATCCTGGTCAGAAGTATCATAAGCAAACTTAGTCCTAGGCCTCTTAGAGGGGGAAGGTTGGCTTCCCCTGATTAAAGTAATAAGGTCTTCAGCTATTCTTATCATTTGTTTTTTTAGGCATAGAGGCCTGACCATGCAGTCTGGGCGTTAGTTTTCTAGGCATGGTTCGAGTTTTAGGCCTTGAAGAAGATAGTGTCGGTTTGATATGCAAGTCAGTAGGCCTGAATACACCCTCAGAAGCCGGTGCCTGCACAGCGGCTCCAGACCCATCCAAGGTAGACACATCTGCAGGTTCCACAGTTGAAGCATCTCGCAGCATATCGGACTACGAATGGGTTTCTGTAGAGGACAGGCCTGCAAATCTGAAGTAACGGGCATCAGGGGCTGCGAAAGCACCTCACTGAGTACTGGCGAACTGGCGACTGGCTTAGGAGAAGCGTCGTTGGCAGCTTTAGACCTAGGCAGCCTGTCTATTTAGATATGCTATTGGTACACGTACCTCTGCATGAATTGCAGGAGTAGTCAGTTCTGGGCATATTGCGGGTGTTGAGAAGTGCACTTTTGGCTAATTTCAAAGACTGAAACAATACTAATTTCATGAACCTTGAATCATACTTTGACGTAGGAATGGGGTTCATTCCCATCATGGTATTACAAACCAAAAATACTTGGAGAAATTAACAAGCAGAAAGAATATTAGACTTACTGTATGCAGAGTTATGCTCAAAAATAAACAGATGGGATCTTAGGAGTATACTGCTTCTGCTACACTCTGTATTCACTTGTCCAGTCATTTACATACAACTTGGTCTGCTGTTTTTCTTTTCTACATCACAGTTTTATTTTCACTCCACCAGTGGAAAGCATTCACCTTTATACTATTACAATCTTCACAATGAGTTTTCCAGAGCATATTCATTTCATGGTAAGACTATCCCAAGCAGCACAAAGGTTTTACACCTGACCGCACCTCATCTGACCAACATTATACTAGCAGGTCCAGGTTCTAGAGGTGCCAGACACAACAGAATATGTAGCTGAGGGAAGTTTGCTCATATTGGGTGAGAATTGAAGAGATTCCCACTGTAGAGTGGCCCATGGTGAAGATCAGGGGACAAACTGCTATAGCACAGATGAGTGCATAAGAAGGCAGGGTGGACACATGCCATTTATGACTGTGCTTTTCTAAGCCCTTCATGCTTCTGAAGTTGCTGTGAGATCACCTCTAAGGTATAGGTTCCAACACTGGTTTCATGGAGTCACTGGAATTTCTAGTGCCTCAGACATCCATGACACAGCTGAATACATAACACAATGACACTTTGGGGGTGTATCTAGGTCCAGGATGGTACACAGGAGATGAAAAATTCAAAATTTTGCATCAGGTGATAAACAACGCAGAACACTTGTTTAGTATATCTTTGAAAGGAAATGAAACTAAATATCTAGCTTAAAGTGATCAATCAAGCTATCTTATTACATGCATGAAAAAGACCTCATATATGGTAGATCCCATTAGAAAACCAACTAATTTAATATTCAGATTTGAGGAATAAATACTATGCTTATTGCATGGTACTTCTTTTATTAGCGGCATAACTGATAAGTATTGACAATATGACAACTTGGAGGTGAATCAGAATTTGAAGACCAGTCAACACTGACGTCCACTGAAGTAATTAGTGCTGGTCATGAATGACAAACCAGTGGACAGTATCACTGGCTAGCCTGTTGGCAGAATATAAACATACGCACACACTGTTTTTAGTATCTTACCAGCATTAGTAATTGATAATTCACCAGTGTCTCTGAACCCACCAGTGCAGAAGGCTGAACTGTATCAAAGTAGCAACTTTATGCTGTATGCGCCAAATGCCACTATTCCACCAGCATCTTTGCAGCTCCGAACAAGCCTGAAAAGTCTGACCATCATCTGGAATGAACTCAGAATCTATGACGTGGTTTTAGCCATAATTCAGTGATAAGAGAAAACAGTAAGGTGGCATCTACTAAGAAACAGAGTTTGTGAACCTTGTTACAAATATTCCTTCCATTCAAATTTAATAGTTTCAGTTCACAACAGCTGGCCCATAATTTGTAAGTTGAGATGTGGAACACATGAACATAAAAGACGACTACTAGTCATATGCAGATATGGACTCCAACATTTCTCAATGAACTAAAATGCTATCTAACAAATACAACTGCCTTTAATCAAACAATATAAAACACAATACACCTCCTTCAATAACGTAGTCACTAATTCCATCTTAAATGTTGATTATAGTACAAACCCGCACTATCGCTCAACCTATGCCTTTCCTCTTCAGTCTTCCGACTTTTCCTTCAGCTCACCTTAAGTTTCAACCTACATTCCACCTCTTTACTCACATTTTCTTATTACGCATCACATTTTCTTATTACGCATACACCTTTTGCAAATATATAAATAGAATTTATATTACAGCAGTCATGGTGGACACTTTTCTACATGTTCAGATAGATTGATTTCGTTTTACTGTGTCTGATCTCAATGGATTAAGGTCAGTCTCAGAACAAAGAGAAGGACCAAAAATACAATCAAATGTATACACGCTACTTCAGTGAAGTGGGGTCAAAATAAAACCAGAGAAAGTTAATTAACTTATAGACACATTAGTAAGTGCTGATCTAAGTTAAGATTACTGTGATTTTACAATACAGACATCTGGCACAGGCACATTTTCACGGCAGGTCTGGAAAAAAACACTTCAAACAACTACCAAAACAGAATAAAAACATTGAACAACAGTAATGAGAGTTACTGGCTCCTACTACAATCTGAGAGAGAAAAACAGGACAGCATATTCAGTTAGGTATGGAAATTGGGCCACAACTGTACATAATTATGATAACAGGTTAATAATGACTGCAGGTAATACAAGAGGAGTCAAGTAGTACTGAAAAGGTAAAATGTATGAGACATTAAGAAACAGGCAATTGTCAAACGGGAGGTGGGGTATACTTCCCAACATGATAAGCTGAACAAAAAATATGAATAATGAAAAATATATCAATTGAGAAGAAGTTAGGCATTATGAAGGAAAATCACATACAATATTTTATCAGAACTACTGCTGTGAGATAAGACAGAACAGCAGAGCAGGATGCAAATGAAATGGTGGAGAAAACACTGAAAAAGAGGACACCACACAGAACAGCAGAGCAGGATGCAAATGAAATGGTGGAGAAAACACTGAAAAAGAGGACACCACGTCTGTAGACGTGGAAGTGTCAAGAACCACAGCAATTTTCTATATTCAGGCTAGTGAGACCGACTCATGGAAGAAGTAAGTATAAAGCAAGTCTGTAACACATACTGCATACAGATACCTACAGCTGTTTGTAAACATATAAATACAAACAGCAGCATAGTAGAGATTCAAAAGAGAAAAGTCCAAATGAATGGATAAGTTACTTTCTAGTATATAAATACTACTAAGAAAATGCAATCTTGAAATCAGCTCAAAAACAGATCTTTTTAAAAACTTTACTTTTACAATTCTGTTCCCATTCAAACGAGGAAGACTATAAACACAACCCCAACAACATGCACAATTAGGTCACATAACTCGTCGACTTTTACTTCCGACACTTTCTTCCTGACTTGTCACTAAACAAAGCCAGGTCTGTTCTGGCTCTGTGGACCAATCACTATCTACAACTGCTGTTGAAAAAGGAAAGCGATCTCCCAGATCCACTGAGAGATCTTCTCTTACTCTAACTGTAGAGTGGGGTTCAAAAAGGAAAGCGATCTCCCAGATCCACTGAGATATCTTCTCTTACTCTAACTGTAGAGTGGGGTTCAAAAAGGAAAGCGATCTCCCAGATCCACTGAGAGACCTTCTCTTACTCTAACTGTAGAGTGGGAGACTTCATGGCAAGAAAGATCTGCTCATAATTCAAGCCTGGTATAGCTTTCATTTTGTAAAACAGCAGTGGAGCCAAATTTTGATTAGGTAAGAGACTGGCAATCGTGGTCCATGGGGGTATTTATTTATTACACTGCTGGGGTAACAGAAATGGGAGAGAAGGAAACTGCAAAAGAAAGGGAAACTGAAATGCTACACAGCACCGGTCAAATAACAGGAAAAAAAGAGATAAAGGAAATCGGGTCCAACTGCTTGATTGTAGTGGCAGTGGTGAGATACAGAAATGAGTTTTGCTTCATATGTATTTACTATTTCCATTTAAGGGAGAACCAGGGTAAGAGAACAACAAATGAACCCCTAGGTGGATTAGTACTATTTCCACAAGACACTGTGGTGACAAGTGCAATATTTTTGATATATAGGGTTCAGACATACCATAACCAAATCTGCTGCATGACCTGGGCTGGCAGAGAGCAAAGCTAGACAATTTCAAAGGCTAAACACAGCTGTGACATCTAAGGCTGATCAACGCAGAGAAATATAAATAATTTATGCACGAATAAGACAAGACAGAGATGTCTATTTGTGAGTTCAAGCCAACCTAGTTCATATGAGTGAAAGCAATGATTTCTTTATGTAGAACAATATATTGGTATTCTTTACTATGTTTATCGACAAGACAGGAGAAAAATTACAGTATACAGAACGCACCACAGAGAAGTTTAAGTAAGAAGAAAACAGTTCCGAGTTTTAATTTTGATTCAAAAGTACTGTAAGTTAATCTATAGGCCTAGTGAGACTAGCTTAAAGACAACAAAAATGTAATTGTTATGTAATAAATAAATACTAACAGATCAAAAATAACTTGGAGAGAGAACCTTTTTGAGCTTCCACGTACGTGTTGGTCTGATTATGACGATCTCATAATAAAAATATTTCACACAAGAAACTGTTTCAAGTAACTAGCAGTTAATATGTTAATAACTGGACTGTTGGCTTTTATTTATTTTTCCTCAAAAAAATCATGCAGTCTGACTTGGTAACACTTAGATATATGGTACAGTTTTCTGAAACACATCTGTAGACTGAAGTGCCTCTGGATCTATGGCACAGAAAAAGCCCTTGCAATAAAATAACTCAATGACATACCCAGCTATGAAACCTTTATTAAAATAAGTGCTTTCATCCCAATATACACGGACTTCATCAAAAACCCTACAACAGTATGTAAGTGTCTTTCGGCTTTTCCCAGTCAGGGGTCGCCACAGCGGAACTCTGGTCCGCTAATGATTGGCAGTTGATTTTTACGTGCCGAGTTGCCAGCCCTGACACACAACCTTCAATGAAGATATGCCCATTCACGCATGTCTCCACACTCTAGCTGAGAATCAAGCTGGACAGCGTCTTTCTGTGAGGTGACAACGCTACCGCAGCACCACCACCGCGGATATAAAAACCCTACGTTTAAATACATGCTGCACTTGATCACATGACCACTAGCAGCTCCTACTTAAAGTGATACTCTCTCTCTCTTTCTCTCTCTCTCTCTATCTATATATATATATATATATATATATATATATATATATACACACACACACACACACACACACACACACAAAACTAACGTAAAAACCTGTTCGTATTGCAATAAATACCATCTAAAATGTAATCAAATAATTACTTATAAGCTTGCAGTTTTAGTAAACTATTATTTCATTAAGGTGGTACTGCAGCATTTAACTGTATTTGCCACCACAATTTTCACAGTTCAAGAATTACATTCCACGGACCACCTCTTGGATTCTGGGGGTTTCTGATGAATGTGCTTATACAAGACATTAGTATATATTTTCTTATTTATTTCACAAATACGTTCATATTTGCTTTGTTTTAACTTTTGTTCTGCTTTTCCGACATAACATGTGGAACATCCTTGGCAAACTGCAATATATACAACACCGTATGCGTTGCAATAAAATTTTCCTAGAATAATAATATGCCTTTTCTGAATATAAAATGATTGTCCTTCGTATACATATTTACACTGCTTGCAACACCCACATTTCGACATGTTTGACATGCTATGCTTACTTATCTCACTTAAATTTTCAAAGATAATTTTGAAGCGTTTGTCCCTCTTATATACTATCTGGGGTTTTGACCCAGTTTATTGGCTATATCAATATTAGAATTTATTAAATTCCAATTTGTATACATAATATCCAATATTTTTTTAATATCCACTGAATAGGTAGTGACAAAAGACTTATTACATAATCTACCTACATCAATATTAATATTATCCCTACCATAAATTAACACGGTCAATATTTACTGATATTTGTTCTTCTCTCATACCTAGAACTTGAACGCTAGTTTGATCTAGCGTAACTTATGGGCCAACAAAGGTACATAAAAACCTTGTTTCTTTTTTAGAATTGCTTTTTCCTTGATATAATTAACCATACATAATGGGCAGCCTCTGTAAGAAACATACTTCTTAATATCTGACCTTCTTTCTTAAAAATCTCCATATAACTTAACCATCCTGGCTGCCCATACCATCTGTCTTTTAACCACTGCCCACTTTTGACATAAAGGGTAGCAGCTGGTGAAATGAATTCCCAAACATATATTCAATAGTAAATATAAATCTTCATGGTGTATGTACACACATTATTTGGATGATATTTTCATTGTGTGGGCAGATAAAAAAAGAGAACATACCAGAATTTATAGAGTATATTAATCAAACTACTACTTTTGTTTTTAAATTTACATGTACTGCACTCACAGAAGCTATATCATATGAAGATGTAGTGCTGATTAAAGAAAAATTTTCTCAATACATTAATTTCACAAATATATAGGAAGCCCACATATTCTCATTTGTTCCTTCATTTTGTCAGCTGCCATCCTTTACATCAAAGTGGGCAGTGGCCACAGCTTGGATAGATAAATAATTAAGACTAGTGTTGCCCATGGGCAACCTTTAAGGAGGAAACAGGGGACAAGAGAAGAACTTGCCCATATGAGGTCTGTAGGTAAATTAACTATCGAACCAGCTCAAATTTGATCAGAAGGCTGCTTCAGTTAACAGTATCAAAAGCTGCACTGAAGTCTAAAAATAATGTTATAACTCCATTTCCTGGCTTCAAAATGGTACAAAATTGATTTAAGGAAAATAGTAATTTACATTCTCAGTGTCAAGACTGACAACCATCCTGTCAAACACATGCAAGACAGACGTTATTCAATGTAAGTCTGCAGTTTTTTTGTACTGGATATTACATTCAGTAGTTGTCATTACACAAAGACCCATCTGCCCTACTTGGGTAGTTACTATCTGTTGCCTCATGTCCTTCAGTCAGCCCACCTACCCCATGTGTTCCTGAAAGGCTCTATTACCTATTACTCATGCAAAAGTACTTTTAAATGTATAGGCTCATCTCTGTAAGCGTAACCTGACATGTATATCTTCTCCAATTCCTCTTTCTTCCTGAGCTGTAATCCATCATATGTCCTCTAAGTGTCTCATGCACCATATGGCCACATCAAATGTTTCTTACCTGTCAAAGTCAATACAGACTTTCTCCCCCTGTAACCTCTGCTTATACTCCCCCTCCATTCCATTTTTAACTTGGTAGTATTTATTTGTTCCTTTTGACTACCTTAATAATGTCATCTCTAAAAGCACTAAAAAGTACAGTTGTGTATGTACCATAAATGTAGATGTTCGAGTGTATTCACTGTTGCAGTCATTACAATTGGGTTATCCTGCTGGCAGGCTACCCGCAGTCGGCCCAAGTTCCAAAGTCTGGGTCCGGCGTCGGTTGCTGTCACCTCCTCCCTGATGTCAGTGCGCCAGTGGTATAAAAGTTGCAGCCAACGCCATTTTCTTCAGTTTTTCTTGCCCCAGATGTCAGGTGCCCCTAAAAAGGTAGGCTAAATCATGCCCAATAAGCATGCATACACAAAAACAACTTTTCATTCATCTACAAGCAAATACACCACATAGGTTGTATAGAATAGAGAAGAACAGATAAGTCCCAGCAAGGAAAAGAGGGATGGTGGGTGGGTAACCTGGACTGCAACAGTGAATACACTCAAACATCTACATTTATGGTAGGTACACAACTGTACTATGTTCATCGTGTTTCACTGTTGCAGTCATTACAATTGGGTTGAATCCCAAAGCTAAGGTTGGGAGGCTGGCTAAATAGGATTAGGAGAGGCTATCAGGCCCTGCAGAAATGCAGTGGCAAAGCCTGCCCTGGATTTAGAGCAGAGAGGTAAGTGATAGTGCTTTGTAAAAGTATGCACTGAACTCCAAGTTGCAACCTCTAAGATGTCTTTGGTTGGTACTCTTCTGAGGAAGGCTGCTGCTCTGGTTGAATGTGGCCTAATGCCCTTAGGCACTGATTTGCCATGCTGTGAATAGCAGAAACGAATGCAGTGGCCTATCCACTTTTAAATAGTCTGTTTTGAGATGGGCTTTCCTCGTCATCCTGCAGCATATGCCACTAGAAGTTGTTCAGTCTTTCTGAAAGCTTTGGTTCTATCCAAGTAGAAGCGTAGCTGCCTGTGAATGTCCAAAGAATGCAGAAGTCTCTCACCCTTATTCTGTGGGTTTGGGTAAAAGGTAGACAAATTATTTGTTTGGTTAAGGGCCACACTGGACACTACCTTACGCATGAATGTAGGGTTTGTCCTTAGAGAAACCCTGTCAGGATGGAGAATGATAAAAAGTTCCACAGCCATGAGTACCTGTAACTCCGAGACTCATCTAGCAGAAGTTACTGCTAGGAGCAGAGCTGTTTTTCAGGATAAGAATTTTATATCAGCTGCAGAGGCTGGCTCTAACAAAGGCAGTGTGAGTTTTTCCAAGACATAGTTGAGGTCCCAAGCAGGTATTGGTGCTCTCCTTGGAGGTCTTATGTTTTTGGCTCCTCTGAGGTACTGCCTTAGCAATGGATGAGAAAAAATAGGTGGTTCTGTATTGTAATGAGATGAAATGGCAGAGGCATGAATTTTAATTGATGAAAAGGAAAGGCCTTTATCCAGCATCTCATTTAAGTATTGCAAAATCTGAGGAATATTTGGAACAGTCATGTCAATACCTAGTGCCTGGTTCCAAGCATAGAATCTCTTCCATTTTTCTGCATAAGATTTTCTGGTGCTAGGCCTCCTGGCCTCCAAAATAACATCCATCACTGCTTTAGAGAGAGGTGTGTCTTGAATGGCTACATTATCCGCCATCCTGCCAGGTTTAAGGTCCTGAGTTGGCTGTGCAGTATCTGACTGTCTTGTTGGGTCAATAAGTGAGGAATTTGAGGTAATGTCCAAGCTGGGCATTGAGACAAGCTCTTTAGGGGGCCAGTCTGGGGCAATCAGTATAACTTTTGGCTTCTCTTGTCTGACCTTGAGGAGTACCTCGGGGAGGAGAGGAAAGGCATGTACTGTTAGGTTTTTCCAGCTGAAAGATAGAGCATCCACTTTCCATGTTTGCTTGTGATAAGTCCTTGTGCAGAATCTCTGTAGTTGGCAGTTGTGAGGGGAGGCAAACAAGTCTATGTCCGGGCATCCACAGTTCCTTGTTAACATGCTGAAGACTTGTGGATCCAATTTCCACTTGTGGGGATCCATTAGGTTTCTGCTTAGTTCATCTGCCAGAGTATTTATCCTTCCTGGCAGGAATTGTGCTTGTAGATGTACCTGGTAAGTCAGTGCTGTGTCCCACAAGTTCATGGCTAGTCTGCAGAGGGGGTAGGAATGCGTGCCCCCCTGCTTGTTTATGTACCACATGACTGTAGTATTGTCCATCTTTATCAGTAGTTGTCCTGGATGAAGTTGATCCTTGAAAGCTTTCAGGGCATTCTGAACAGCTAGCGTCTCTTTTTGATTGATATGTAGATGCATTTGACTTGGACCATGTGCCCTGAATACATCTTCCTGCCATATGGGCCCCCCAGGCATAATCTGATGCATCTGTTGTCAATGTCTGCCTGGCTGTGGGTAATGTGAATGGCTGCCCCGTGTTGAGGTGACAGGCTTTTGCCCACCATCGAAGCTCCTATTGCAGGCAGGGAATGAGGGTAATTATTGTTTCCAGGCTGTGGCAATGTTGAGTCCAAACACTTTTCAGATAGCATTGAAGTTTCCTCATATGCAGTCTTGCATATGGAATTAGTAGTATGCAGGATGCCATGAAGCCCAAAGCCTGCAGAATTTTTCTTGTAGATAACTGGGTCTTTGTTGCCAACATTTTGAAATAAGTAGTTAGTTGTCTGTGTTTGTCTGGCATGAGATGAGCCATCTGGGCAGTTGTATTTAAGTTTGCACCCATGAATATTATCTCTTGAGAGGGTATGGGTTTTGATTTACTTTCGTTTATTGTGTACCCTAGACCTGTTAGTAATCTTTTTGCAAACGCCAGATGCTGTAGTAGAATATCCAATATCCTTGTTCTCTGCTTGAATAAGGCAGTCGTCCAAGTAAGGATACATTTGTATTGTCTGCAAAATGCAATTACTGGTGCCAGGCATTTTGTGAAGACCCTGGGCGCAGTAGATAAGCCAAAGGGCAGTGCAGAGAATTGGTAGTGCGTTGCGCCAGCTATAAATCTGAGGTATCTTACGCATGACTGTCTGACTGGGACATGCAGGTATGCCTCTTTTAGGTCTAAAGTCACAAGCCAAGCCTTCTTGCCCAGCATGGGCAGAAGCTGCTGCAGAGTTAACATTTTGAATTTTGGAATATCCAGGAATGTGTTTAGGATAGACAGGTCCAGTATTGGTCTCCAGGCTTTGTCTTTTCTGGGTACCAAGAATAGCCTTGAGTAAAATCCTTGTCCCTGCTCTTGCTGTGGTACTTGCTGAATGGCTCTCATGTCTATGAGGGATGAAACTTGCTTTTGTGCCTCTGCCCATTGATTGCGTGGCAGGTCTGGCATACCATTTGGCCTTGGCAGGGTGTGAAAGTGGAACCTGTAGCCTTGAGATATGATATTTAAGACCCATTTGTCCTGGGTGATCAAGTGCCAATTTTGTGAAAAAAGTGCTGGTTTTCCCCCCAAAGGAGGTACCAGAAGATAAGTGGTTGGTGCTGGCAGGGGAAAGTCATTGAGACGGTTTCCTGTATGGCTGTGATTTTTCCTCTCCGCTTTTGGAGGTAGAAGCACCCCATTGTTTAGGCCTGTATGAGCCTTGGGGCTGTGATCTGCCTCTGGGGCGGCTGTATCTGCCTCTTTGTGGTCTGTCTGACACTGGAAAGGACCAATTCTTTGTAGGCCAGTTCCTGCTAAATCTGGGAGGCTGCACCTGTAAGAAATCCTTCACTGTTTGCATAGATTTAGCTTTCTCCTCCATTTTCTTCAACACCTCTTCTGCTTTAACACCAAAAACGGCATCATACTGTAATGGGGCATCTAAAAGCTTTGCTTTAACATGATCGGACAGATTCTGTTCTTTTAACCAAGCATGCCTCCTAATGACAGAACCTGTAACTGCGGCCCTACAGGAGGCCTCTAGAGAATCAAAACCACATTGCAAAGTATGCTTTCCCCACTTGTTCAGCTGTATGCAATAAATCCTGCATTTCTTTGTTTTCTGTACATTCTGAATTTGCCAACATTTTCTGTTTAAGCTGTGACATAAGATATTGCTGATATTTAAGCATATGAAACTGACAATTTAAAGCTCTTACAGCCAAGGTAGCAGAAGTATAAATCTTTTTCCCCCATCTGTCCAGGGCCCTTGAATCCCTATCAAAGGGGATAGGGTTTTTTGCAGTGGAAGCCTTGACCCCCTTGGGACCCTGAGAAAAGTTTCTGGGTCAGCAGCAGGGTTTTTGTAAAGAAATTTATGAGAATCAGGAACCCTGTAGTATCTGTCTGGCTTAACAGGAGCTGGTGGTAGAGAGTCAGGAGACAGACCGGACTCTGAAAATACATCATCTACAATGTCTAAAACAGGAGGAATAGCAAGCGGCCTGTGCTGGGGTAATAAAAGGAAGTCTCTGAGCCTTTTCTTGGATTCTGAGTAATCTTGGCTCTCCCAATGGAAATGCTCTTTCATAGTATACAGGGTCTCACCAAAATAATCCTCAGAAGGTGAGGCTGAAGGGATAGATTCTTCAGCATCAGAATCCTCATAGGGAGGAAGAGAATATCCCTGTTCAGAAGCGGAATCAGAAGAAATGGAAATCTGATCTGAAGATTCATATTCTATGTCTTGCCTAGGCCTCTTATCAGGAGGAGGATGGGAACCCCTGATCAAAGTAATTAGGTCTTCGGCCATTTTAAGCATCTGTTTTTTAGGCATGGAGGCCTGTCCAGGAGAATGCTGTACTTGCTTCTTTGTCTTTAGAGTTGCTTTAATCTTTGCCTTTGAAACTGAAGATGGCTTTACATATAACTGTGTAGGCCTGAAAACACCCTCAGAAGCTGATGCCTGCTCAGCGGCTCCAGACCCATCTGAGGGAATAGTTTCCGAGTGTCCAATACCTTGAGTTTCCAGCGGCCTAGTCGGCTCCATGTGGGAGTCGGAAGCAGCCTGTGGCTCTGAGGTAGCAGGCATCAGGGGCTGTGAAAGCGCCTCACTGAGAACTGGCGACAGGCCTAACGGAAGCCTCGTTGTTGGTTTTGGACCTCGGATGCCTGTTCTTTTCTTTTTCTTTGCACTTTTTATAAACTCTGGTAGTCGGCTGATCCGACGGCATTATATAATTGAATCTTCTGCCAAAGTAATGAAATGCAAAATTGTACCAACGCTTAATAGTGCGTTGGTTAAATCTAGCACAAAACCGACAACTAGCAACATTGTGGTCAGGGCCTAGGCAAGGAATACAGTAAGAATGAAAATTCTTATGAGGGATTTGCTTCCCACAAGAAATACAATTATTAACTTTTTCTGACATCGGTCTGGAGCAAGAAAAAAGTTTCCCCAACGGGGTACTTAGCTTTAATGAAGACTTTGGATCTGAAATTTGAATTTGAAAATCTCAGGAGTCGGCCGACCAGCACTTGTGAACTGCTTTTGCTTCGGGCACCAGTCTTTCTTGCTGCACGAAGAAAATGGCATGGGCTGCATCTTTTATACCCATGGCGCACTGACATCAGGGAGGAGGCGACAGCAACCGACGTCGGACCCAGACTTTGGAACTCGGGCCGACTGCGGGTAGCCTGCCAGGAGGATAACCCAATTTTAATGACTGCAACAGTGAAACACAATGAACATTTGAACCCAGCACTTCAGCTGGGGCCCAAATGGAGATTTTTTTCACATACTTGCTGGGTCCTCCCCACCTGACCATCAAACCTGCCACGTGAACTATTTTTTTCTTCCATCATTTCAGCTGGTCAGAGCCATTGGTGTAGAAGCAAGAGTGGTGGCAGGCTGTCATAATGGGTAGATCAACTTTGCATGCTGTATGTGCCTACTTTCACCTTGTGCATTTCAGCAACTCCTTTAGGCTCTGGAGTGGGAAGGGAGTTGTTCTACAGAAAGATAACACTTCCCACAATGTTCACACACACACACACACACACAATGGGAGAACTGAATACAGCTGCTCGTTTTCTATTCCCGTCAACAATGGTTCTTCGACAGCCTGGTCTGCCAAATAAACTTGGCTCTTCAATGTGATAGCTGGGCTCTAATGCCAGCTCTCTGACACCCAGCAATAACGCTGTGACCATCACCCAGATGACCCAGAACTGAACCACCACCCTGATACTGGAAGGAGGGAGGCTGCCTGATCTACTACAATGATGATTTCTAAGACAGGCTAGGAAAATTTACCAGGTTTTTAGAGAACTGGACACATGCAAGGATTTTTATGGCAATGGCTGAAGACGACTATATTTATTCTCATCATTTTATTCACTTTTTTATGTTCAGGATGTGAAGATAGTGCAGGGAAGTTTGTGGATGAGTTACATCAGAACTGGTTTGGTTTAAAGTCTGACTGTAACGTACAACAATATAAACTTATTTTCTACATATTACAGTTGTAAAACAAACTAACATTAACATAAAAACATACTATATAGGAAAATACTTTGTGTCACCCCCTTCACACTTTATAGTGAGTTGTGTAGAACTAGAAAATTATGAAGGGAGAGGGTGGATTTTTTGAATGAAGCTGATTAAATTGTCAAAAAGATTTTATGCTGAGGATATGATAAAGAGACTGTCAGGAGCGATTATAATCAAGCAAGTTAGAAAACTACGGAACAAGCGCTATGCAAACGATTTTACTGGAATGCCGAATGCAGTGTTACATTTAGGTTAAACGAAGTAGCACATGAGCAAGTCTGCTACTTTGTAACAGAATATGGGGAAGTAACAGACAGTATAGGTAATTAGAGACATATGGCAATTTTTACACAGAGATGACAAGTTAGTGTAAGTTTCCTCTATTAAGTTGAGTTTCTTTTTTTTTTTTAATAGAAGAGGCAATAATTTAAAAGATTTAGTCAAAAAATAGCTAGAGAAGTCACCAAATGAGAACAGTAAAAAATATATCAGATGTGGTGTCTACTTTAATTAAACAAAAGCGGAATCCGTCAAATACGAATCTGTCGACACAAACAGCGAAACGTGAAAACGAACGCACTAAATAGCGAAATCAAAAATGTCGAATTGTCATAGTTGGCCCGTCTGCAGTATAGCTCCGTAAGGTAAGTGTGCGATAGTTACGGACCTTAGGGTTAGGGTGCAGGTTAAGGTAAGTGCATAGATAGGTAATGTATGTAAGGTTTAGTGTATGGTTTTGTTAAGTGTATGTGTGTGGAATATTTACTTTGTGTGGGTATAGTTCTGTAGGGTAAGTGTGCAGTAGTTACGGACCTTACAGTTAGGGAGGGGTTAAGGGTAGTGCATAGATAGTTGTGTATGTGGGGTTTAGTGTAGAGTTACAAGTGGGGTTTTGGTGCTTTAATTTAGGGTTAGTAGTAGCGTTTTGGTTAGTGTATGTATGTGTTTTTTGTTGCTGTGTTTGCGTAGGTAGTAAGTTATGGGTGGTGGGGTTGGCCGACTATTGGGGTTTGGATGTTTAAATTTTGCGGTTTTGCATGTTCGACATTATCGCGTTTCGCTGTTTATGTGTTGACAGATTGGTATTCGATGGATTCCGCTTTCGTTTAATTAAAGCAGACCCCAGATGTGGCAGGTACATTTAAAAGTGTCAGCTGCACTTTATTTCCTTTTTGGGTTTATAATTGGGAAGAAGGTATATACAAGAAATAAATATACATGCAAGTTTCAGTTTTCGGAAGAAAAATTAGATAAAACTATACTTGCCGAGGAAAGAAACAATTTATTTTAAAGTTTTATATGCATAAACCAAATTGGTTAACTGCAGAATGTTTTAAAAGTTGTTTGTGATTAATTAGTTAATGTCGGGTGATGTATGGATGTTATTTAAATCCTTGTGTGTTTTTGTAAAAATTTTTTACTCACTGAAGACAACAGCTCAGGCATAAAGTGTATATATACATCACAGAATAAAAGCTGTTTAATTTATTGTTTTGGTTGTAGTAGTATTTATTTATTTTGCTGCGAAATACAAGCAGGCAAGGATTGCCAAGCAATGTAGAAGAGAGGATAAGTGTACACAGGCATGCACTTAAGTGGGTCCACCTCCAGTATTATTTAAAGGTAACAAGAACAAGGACCTAAACAAGAAATACCAACACAAATGGGACGTTATTGTGACACAACACAGAGCTCCTGGACTAAGGATACATACAGGAGCAATGCTATTTCCTTCCACTAGAAGGCCATCCCATGACAACATATCACATATGGACGGCGCAGTGGTGCAGCGGTAGCGTTGTTGCCTCACAGCAAGAGGTTCTCCGGTTAGATTCTCAGCTGGGGTGCCTTCTGTGTGGAGTCTGCATGTCCTCCCTGCATTCGTGTGGGTTTCCTCCCACATTACAAAGACATGCATCTGGAGCCTTTCTCCCCGGGCCTCCACTGAAAATTGGCTTTGTTCCAAGTCGGGCTTTCCCAGTTAACAAATGTTAAATAAAAATAAATAAATCTTTCACTTGACAGAGTTCTTCAAAAAAAAACTACTCATTGCTTCTTGCCACTCCACAAGCAATGTACTGATTTAACCAATTTTATTCCTACTCCAAGTCCCTTCACTTTCCATTCCTGTCTTGTGGGAGAAACCGAGTCAAAGGCTATATTCAAATCAAGTAACAACCTCCCAGTTTACTTTCGACAACTTGTTTTTGTATGTGAATATCTTGTCAAAATTCCTCTCTTTCTCCTCCTTACCCCCACCTCCCTTCCCCTCCACTTCAAGCTGGCAATTTTCCTTCCATCTGTTCTGTGAAGACCGAACTGAAAGCTTCATTGAGAATATTTCCCTTTTTTCCTTTCCTCTCTATACTCTTCCTTCTCCTTAACCAGTCTCTGCAGGTGTTTAAATGTTCCTTCTCCTTAACCAATCTCTGCAGGTGTTTAAATGTTCCTTCTCCTTAACCAATCTCTGCAGGTGTTTAAATGTTCCTTCTCCTTAACCAATCTCTGCAGGTGTTTAAATGTTCCTTCTCCTTAACCAATCTCTGCAGGTGTTTTAATGTTCCTTCTCCTTAACCAATCTCTGCAGGTGTTTTAATGTTCCTTCTCCTTAACCAATCTCTGCAGGTGTTTTAATGTTCCTTCTCCTTAACCAATCTCTGCAGGTGTTTTAATGTTCCTTCTCCTTAACCAAGCTATGCAGGTGTTTAAATGTTCCTTCTCCTTAACCAATCTCTGCAGGTGTTTAAATGTTCCTACTCCTTAACCAATCTCTGCAGGTGTTTTAATGTTCCTTCTCCTTAAGTTCATAGGTTGGTATTAGGTTATCGTCCCTAGGGCCTACACAAGCCTAGCCATAACAATTCCCTGGCTATTTCCCAACTATTTACTTCCCTGGACTCCTGTCTAGCTGGGCGATTAACGTGATTCCCGGGGTGAATTTCCTTTCTCCCATCCAATCATCAAGGTTCCTTTTGAAGAGGGCCAAAGAGGCACTCTGCTTGACATGTATGGGCAGTCTATTCCAAAGTATGGGGAGTCTCTGGGTCAGGAACCTATCCCTCCAGCATGTTTTGTTTATTGTGATGACAAGGTTTAGAACCCTGGAGCATGTGGCTCGGTTTAGAACCCTGGAGCATGTGGCTCTGAGGGATTGGGATTTCTTTAAGTGTAGCATGTCCAACAGCTCTGAGTTTGACATGGCCTTGTATGTTAAGCAGATATCGCCTTGGAGTAGAAAGTGGAGTTTAAAGCGGTCAGCATAGGGCATCTGTTTTAGGCCTGTGATTCTTTTAGTGAGGTATTTCTGCGGCCTTTCCAGTTGTTGCAGATATATTGAGAGGTACATACCAAATGTGGCATTTTATTCTATAATGGGTCTAATGAGGGATGAGTACAGTTGAACAAAGACCTCATTTTTCTGGATGAAATGCCTTTAGTGATGAGGTGTGCCACATAGAAGTATTTCCTGACTGTTGTGGCAATGTGGTTATTGACGGTGAGACCACTGTCCACCTGTGTCCCTAAGTCTCTTATTACACCTTCTGTGTTTAGTGTACTGCCACCTATGTGGTAATTCACGGGTACATGTTTTTTCCCCAAAGAGGATAACTATACATTTCTTGGCATTGAGCTTGAGCCCACGGCTCTGGCACCAAGCATCTGTTTCTGTAAGGTCCTTTTGTACAGTATCCACATCATTTGGGGATTCAATAATAGCTCACAGTTTGCAGTCATCTGCAAACTTTGTTAGCCAGAGTCCCTTGGTGTTGGCCTGTACTTCAGAGAAGTAGATGCCAAACAAGACAAGTCCCAGGACTGAACCCTGAGATACTTCACTTGTCACTTGTCTGGAACTGGATTTGGAGTCAGCTACTTTTACAGTGTGGGTTCTGTCAGTAAGCCAGTTGTCAACCCATCGAGTGACGTAGGGATTAATGCCCAGCTTAGTAAGTTTATCTATGATTCCAGAGTGGGGGGTGGTGTCAAAGGCCTTGGCGAGGTCCAGATAGGCTGTGTGGACTGCCTTACCCTTGTCCACGGCTCTGGAGACTGATTTGAAGACGTCAAATCAGGTTCAGGAGACAAGATCGGCCCTTCACGTACCCAAAATGGGTGGGGTCCAGTGTTTTAAGGTTGCCAATGTCTTTGTTTATAAGTTCCATGATAATACGTTCCATGGCCTTGCAGATCAGGCTCATCAGACTGATGGGGTGGTAGGTTCCTGGGATCCAAGGTGGATTAACCAAGCTCTGCAGGTGTTTTAATGTTCCTTCCCCTTAAACAAATCTCTGCAGATGTTAATTTTTTCAACCAACTGGTATGGTCAACAAAGGACCATCAGGCACTGTTCAGGAATTGATATTATCGAGACAAGGCAGGTTCTTAGTTTTTCTGTACCATTTTCTCCTCCCAACTCAACATTCATCTACCTTTCTCTTTCCTCTAATGATATAGTTGATCCACCACCACTTTTCAGTGTATGATGACATCAAGAAGAGACCACAAGAGATACTGAATAAACCAATCATCTAGCAGGGATGGTGATTTTCTGTTACAGCCCTAAGTTTTACTCTTGGCATCAACGCATGTGTACCACAAAACCTATGCCTGACACAGACGCCAAGCTACCACTCTTACAGTTTTATCCACTGGCTCTCAGGCTAGAGTACATGCCGTGACCCATATGCTGCCTACTGTATGGTAACCCAGCCTCCACTGAGTATTCCTCATACATTGGACTGGGGATGCTTCCCTCTCCTCCAGGACAGGTTAGTCAGTGGGTCTATATCATAATTCTGAAGAGGTAAAATGCTGAAAGTGAAAACATCGAACCCAAAATATCGAATGGTGAAAATAGCAAAGCCCCGGAACATTGAAATCTTACCTAGGGCAAGAATTCGGTGGGGCGTTCTGTGGTTTCACTATTTCTTCCACTGCGGTGCAAGAATTATGGACCTTAGGGTTAGGGTGCGGGTTAAGGTGAGTGGATAGTTAGTAATGTACGTATGGTGTAGTGTAGGGTTGTGGTTTGTTAACTGCATGTGTGTGTATTAATTAGTTTGTGTACAGATTCGTAGGGTATTGTGTAAGACAGTAACGGACCTTAGGGTTAGGGTGCAGGTTTAAGGTAAGTGGATAGTTAGTAATGCATGTGAGGTTTAGTGTGGGGTTGGGTTTTGTTAACTGTATGTGTGTGGTTTATTTATTTTGGTGTGCTTGTGTTGTGTGTATGTTTCTCAGAACAGCAAATTTTTTTCCCTGGGAAAAAATTCACTATTCTGAGCGTTCGATGTTTTCAATATTCAAAATTCCAAGTTCGAACATATGGTGTTCGACATACTGGAATTTCGTCCTCACTTCCCTCAGTATCATGCTTTAAAAACAAACTGAAGGTGTTCCTCAGAACACAGTGGTTATGCCCCTGCACTAAGCCTGACTAGTTATGTATCTCTTAATACTTTGCTCTTCCTACCCCTTCTACTCATTAACTGTAATTCCTTCCTTATTAACCATAATACTATCTCCCTCTAGAACATCTTGATTGTACTAGCATGCTATGTTATGCCTGTATTCTGCACTGCTGAATTTACTGTGATAATCTGTAATATGCATTGTAAATATGACTTTTTTTTTGTTTAATGTTTCCTTATTTGTTATCTTGTTAATTTCATTGTTCTATCTTGGAGCTTATCTCCCCGGGCCTCTACTGAAAATGGACATGCATCCAGTTAGACTAGCCCGGTCAACAAATGTAAAATAAATAAATAAATAATTATATAGACCCTAGTCAGTGATGGTCGCTCACTTACATACTCCCTTAGAAGGCTTCTCTAATTACCAGAACAATTGTCAATTATGGACTGCATTTAAGGTTTTGTTCTTCTGTACCATGAAGCTGGGTACATATATTCCTACATTTTACAATTTAAAAACTGGAGAAAAGTGAGTCAAGGAGGATACCAATATCACTGTGACAGCAGTGTTTGTTAGAACGGAAAACAATTCATAGTCTAGGGTGATTACTTTATTGAAGTGAACAGCAAAATAAGACAACTCAGAGATCAACAGTACGAGACCATGTAACCCTATACCTGACCTTTCCATGTTTGATCTTCCTTACCAATTTAGAAATAATGTGAGAAGTGAGTCAATTTAGGGTGTCTTCTGCAAAATTAGATGAGTAATCTGGGAGTGTGGTAAAGGATGTTATAGTTATAGCTTTATGTTTCCCAAGACACGGAGTAACAATAATACATTCATGGTTTACACATTTTGTAAACTGCAGTCTCTCTAGGCAAGTTTAGAGCACCACAAATAAGTACCTTCCACTCCACCCTTGTGAACACCATCCTCCACGAAGATGACATAACCAAACACGGCTACTTCATCATCTAACATGTTTCTCCAACGCTGACTCAAAGATGCACAAAAAAGATCAGACACAAATGCAACTATTAATGCATTTATTTCATCTAGCTTAATACAAATGCTTGTGGAAATGATATCATATAACAGGGTTCCGGAGAACCTGATAACAGTAGGTGATATCTGCCATACAAAAATGGGCATGAGGAGGACAGGATTTGGATGTACACTATTGTATGCTGGTTAAAAAAGGCCTGAAAGCTGATGTTTTGTTTTTGGAAAAGTCTAAAGGATTACTATAAGAACTAAGGGTGGCAAGGCTGTAGAAGAGACTTTATTTCTAGTGCAGTGAAGTACTTCAAGTATCCTATTGGAAGAGTGTTCTATGGCTACAGAAGGCGAGTGCATTGTAATTAAATGGAATTGGTAATATTCTCTTTCTAGGATACTACTGTAGGTTTATTCTCGTTTGTCCTGTGCAGTTCCAGAAGACAGAGTACTCCAATTATTTATTTATTTAACATTTAACAGGGAAAGTCCAACTTGGAACAAAGCCAATTTTCAGCGAAGGCCCAGGGAGAAACCCTCCAGACACGTCTTTGTAACACGGGAGGAAACCAAAAGGTGACCCAGTTCCATGGTATTAACAGACAAACCTCTATCCAACACCCAAATGAACTGGGTTTAAGTAGTAGCCTGGGTGAAGGATGGAGATGGTAGGAGTGAATGGCCAGTACTAGCTCTCCATCGGGGAGCATGATCTGTTGTAATACTGACATCATTTATGAGCCATAGTCATGGCTGGCGCATACAATGAAGTACAGAAGAGTTAGTGGGAGTCCCACTTATCTATACAGCCAATGGGAGACAGGATAGGTAAAAACTCCAGGTTCTCTGAGGATGACCTCTGCCACAGATAATATGTGCAGTCCCCCACACTGGGAACAGTAAGATGCCACCCCATTTTCATTCAACTACCCATCCAAGAGGACTAGCTTTTCTGGAGGGGGGACATGGCCCCAGCTGGCTGGCTAATAGTCACAGCAATCTGATAGAAAGAATCAGAAAAGTACAACAAGGTTAACAAAAATAAGTTTAAGCATGTTTGTGGTATGGTGTTTGTATCACAGCAGTAGACAGGAAAACACCCAGGTGGTTCTCTTCCAAGAAATAACCTCTGATGGGGTGGTTGGTTGTAAGGGAGTTAGGCAAAATAACTACGTACCACCCAAGTGAGATAGTGGTATGAATTAAAACTACAGCATGTCACAATGGAGAGACTTTTTTTTTTGGCTGTTTAAACATCTTTATTAAATTATCACTTAAGCCTTATAAAAGAACACTATATTAACATTATTTCCATTCACATACATCATACATGTGATATGCTTTCATTCTTTATAACAACCATCATTCAGTCCAGCATTACATAAATTGCTCAATTCCTGATTTCCGTTAAACCTCACTCCTCCTTCCTAACCACCATCCTGCATGTACTGTTCCTACAAATTCCATTTACATCTATATATGACTTGGTCCTTCCTCTTTCGAAATATCCCTCTCTTCTAGTTTATTTTTCTCTCTCTCTCTTCTAACATTCAACACTTCAAATACAGTTGGTTTAGATTCTGATTTCCATTTTCAAGTAATTGCTTTTTGGCAGCCAAAAGAATTATCAAGACAATTTAGATCCAGTGTTCTCACTCAAAGGAATAATTGCCTCAGTTACAGCCATTTGCTCTGCCAACATTTCTGACAAAGTACTCTGCAGGGAATTTTTTAAATCTTCCAACTCATTACACTCCCCCAAAAAACACGTTTCCAGTTAAGCAAAACATTTTTTTGGTTTAATAATGAAGGGCAGCTCAGAAGCTCAGTTCTCATGTGACCCAAACAGTTTAAAGGATGAAGTGATGGAAACAATGCTGAAAATGAGGAAAGAATACAAGAAGAGAGGGAAGGAAGGTTGGCGTGGCTACTTTGAGCATACTTCTATCCAGATAAAAAAATTATAGGATTTTGTAAGAAAAGTTACTGATGTGTACTTTCCAATGCAAAATGAAGGAATTACTAGCATCCAAATCATCAAATGTCCTGGTAGTGCTTGCATGAATCGAGAACTTCAAAAATGGGGAATTTAGACTTTGTCGAACCCACTGTGAGGCCTAGCTGCCTGCAAGAGTAAGAAACATGTTGTGGAAATTCAAGTGAAGAAAACAGACAATGACCTTTATTTGTTAAGAACACACAAACAGAAAGGAGTTATGGCAATGTTGGAAGAGCAAGTTGATGTGAATGGCAAAAAGGTAACACAGAAATGGGGTAAACAAAAATAAAGCCAAGTGGAAACTTAAAAAAAAAAAAACAAAAAGAAAAAGTAGAAACAGCACATATCGGCAAAGAAAGGAGAGAATCAAAGCTGATAAAGACGACACAGATGAGGAAGAATTCATGGACAGAAGATCGAATATATTTTAAAATAAATGGGGTGAAAGCTTGGGTGTAGGGTTGCCACCTGTCCCTCTTTGTGAGAGACAGTACCCACTTCGGGCAGTTGTGTCCTGCGAAAAAACACTAAAAAATGGCAAATGTCCTACTTTGACCTTTTGAAAAGGTGGCAACCCTACTTGGGCGAGCTAATGAAGTGAAAGGAGAAGCAGGAAATCTGGGAAAAGACTTGACATACAGGCAGGAGGAAGAGAATGGCAAAGACAAAGGTGTATTCAAAGGAAGGTAGTGACTGTGCAGAAAGGTGTCAGTACTGAAACCACTGATAAAATTCTAACAACAACTTGATAATCATCCATGATGGAAAAGATGATCCTAAATGAACAGACACAGATTTCCAATGTTACCACTAATAGAAATAACTTGGTAATTACTTACTAGCGATTGCTCTCAGAACCAAAAAAGAAAACAAATGTGCTTGAAGAGTGGAATAAATGGAAATCTTCAGCGCAGGTAAACATGGGACAAACTAGAAAGTTGCTGGCTACTGCTGTGTGTAATGGAGCAGACAGTCTCAAGTCAAATGAAAGTTGTCAGTGTAATATAACAGCCATTTGTGATATTTGTCGAACTGTACAATGCTGGTTAATGTGGAACCTTGATCTAACATACAAGCAAGGTGTCCTTGTCAGTGTGGCAGCAAAGCGCTATTTAAAATCAACTTTTGAACTTAAAATATATAATTTTGAAGATAAAATGTACCAAGACTTCAAGCAAAACAAAACTCATTAAGAACAGTTGAATAAAAATGGACAGCTGAGCAACTGATCCCTAGTCATTATGGGGAGAGTACTAGAGAGGTACCTGCCAGCACAATGATGTTATCTAATTAAGCGCTTGGCATAAGTCCAAATTCCAATAACAAATCACTGCTACATACATTTAATGAGCTGCTGAGCAGGGAGTGAATGACTAGCAAAATGCATAAAAGGTGCTGAATGGAAAGATGTATAACAAACGAAAAGTACCCTACAAGGCTATCACTAACAAGAAAAGTAAGATTCAGTAGTATCCATTAAGCAAATCCATTACAAACTGGAAGTACTCGAGAGTAAGACACTGAAAAAGTAAACGTCTACTTCAGCGCGATTTCCCATCAGAGAAACACTGACAATAAAACTCGCCAGATAGTGATAAAACAAAGGACTGTTAGGAAAGGGTGAAACATTGACTATTAGAACTGCTAAGTAGTGCTACTATATTAATCATACAACAAGGGGCAATGAATCACTCAAAATATCAACATGAAGTACGTAAACTGACTTTTGTGATTTCCAGGATGAAAACAGTGTCTGACAAATACCCTTTGAGAACAATATTTAAAACACAGCTAATATCTATATCAGAGCCAGTTTCACCCATTTCTGTTTTCCCTTGTTCTTGTGACATTATTAATGTATTGCTATCCATTGCTAATCTGCATACTTCTAACTGCATCAGTCATTACTTTGTTTACTCTTTACAGGTGGTTACTGGAAAGGGCATTTTGACTCTATACATTTGCTTATCAGACAGGTGAATGAGCAGAAAAAAACCCAAATAAAAATCCTACTTTGGTTGCAGAAAAGTGCCTTACTGAAAGACAACAAGAACAGTATTCACCCATCATGGACAAAAAAATAACGTCACTCTGTAGTGACAGCAGCAATGGTAACCCCCTAACATACCTACAGGAGCCATAAAAGACAGCTGTCAACATGATGGATTGATTTTTATTTACTTATTATCCCATATAGACCAAACTTCCTGCGAGTTATTTTACTTTTGTTGACACTGGGGCAGGTTCGTTACTTTGTCCACATGACACTTCCTCTTAACCTCTGTAAATGCATGCTTGTTTACAAGCAAACATTTCTAAAGAATGGAGAGCATGTCTGGAACAGGTTGCAAACAGACTACTACTTTATATTGCACTCCTAACTTTAGTTATAACTTTTATTTTTTTTCTTTTGTAGTATAAATTAATAATATACATTTGTTTTGTTTTTAAAACATTAAGTTTAAGGATTCTACAAAACTGAAGAAAAATAACAGTGAAATCACAGGGTATAATCATTTTTCATTCTGTAAAGGATGTGAAAAATACGTTTTTTTCACTATAATGTGTTTATGTAGCAATAACTGCCACTTTTTGCCTACTAATATCTAATTTACACAGGTCGGGTCTCTGACTTTCAGGGATAAAGCCTTGAACATAGCGCCAAGGGGATCAAGGATTGAAAAGCAAAGCTGGCACTACAGAAACTGGTCCGGTAAGGTGTTATTGACAGATTGACACCAGCTCACCCAGGTGGCTCAATCTGGTACAGTGACAGCATCTGGAGCCCAGGTGAACAGCAAAGAGACTGGGGTTTGCCAAACTGCATGTATTGCTGTTACCAGGTTCAGCACAGCTGAAGAATCGAACACTTGCATATGCAAACAATGCAGATACAAGTCCAACGGCAAGCATATTAACCACTGCTGAAGAGGACAGGAACCAAAAAAAGCTTCCAGCCCATCACTGACCAAATGGTCATGGGATCACTTCCAGGCCTTTTTGGCCAAGATCAAAAGTGTAGAATGAAAGAGCAAATAGGTCCATTTGTCAGGGGGGGGGGGGGGTAGGCTAATGATCAGAAAGAGAACTTGGGCCAGAAAGGGAGAGAGCATTTACTTTAAAACTTGTGAGTTTGCAAAAGATGAGGGGGATAGTCTTTGTGGCAGACTGACTCACTTATAATATGCAAGCACAGAGCTGTTGAATGTTATTTATTCATGGACCATTGTGTTTAAGCTCTGTATTAAAATGCTGGTGGGAAATTAAACAAATCAAATTTCAGACATTCACAGAACTGAGAGTCAAGTACCACTGTTTAAACAGCACATGAGTTTTATGGATAAAAACTTGAGAAACAACATGGTACCCTAAGTGCACCAATTCAACACATCCTCACACTTGTATCTTTTGAATTTAAACCTCATCTCCTATGATTTTTCCCAGCATTTACATACCCAGAATAAAGAAAATAGTCTTCGCAGTCAGCCAAAAACACTGCTGAAGGGTTTAAGGGCAAAGGGGACTTCAGAAAGGTCTGCAAGTTTGTGTTCCCTGGAATTTTAGTTCAGTCATGGCTGCCGGTAAATGTGAGAAATTAATTAATTAGCCCAGTCACACTGCTTCAACCAACCATTCGAGCATGGAGCTTCCATTTCCCATACTAAGTAAATGTCACGACTGTTCTCATCGATGCGAGAGAAGTAACAGGAGGAAGAAGACAGGACAGAACTGAAAAAGAGATATGGTAACATGATTACTTCAACATATAATTTTCTCAGGCAGGTTGTTAGCACTCTAGGGAAAAAGGGGAATGAAAGGAAAGTGCTTAAACCCTCAGCATCCTTATGGGAAAGAAGAGCATAACATCACAGGGTTACAAGAAACCAGCAGATGTGGTGTCAAGGTAATTTAGCCACCATTAATTTCTGTTTGCACTAAATTCTCACATTGAGAAAAAATTCATGTGTATGCGTGTACATATATATATATATATATATGTATTTGCACACACACACATTTATATATATATGTGTGTGTGTGTATATCTGTGTATGTATATGTATACTATATACACACGTATTTATATATATATATATATATATATATATATATATATATATATATATATATATACATACATATGAGTGTGTGTGCCTATATATGTGTGTGTGTGTGTGTGTGTGTGTGTATGTGTATATATATATATATATATATATATATATATATATACATATGAGTGTGTGTGCCTATATGTGTGTGTGTGTGTGTGTGTGTGTGTGTGTGTGTGTGTGTGTATATATATATGTATGTATATATATATATATATATATATATATATATATATATATATATATAAACAAACTGAAGACATGAATGCGTCAAAATGAAGGAAGGAAACCAGTCTCTAGTCATGAAGAAAACATGATTTACAGGCTATGGAATCCAAAACTACTACAACTTAACCACTGAAGTGGGTCTAACTGGTTACAAGACCTTTTTCCTGTGACAAATCTTTTGGTTAGAGGAATCTCCTTACTACTTCTCTAGTTTGAATAATTAAGGCTGAACAGTGGAAAGGCAGTCCATACTCTTACCAAAAGGTGAATTCCAAATATATGCACAGTCACTTGACTAATTTGTCAGCAAACTGGTTCACAATGCTTCATCAATACAAAAGAAGTAAAAGAAACAAGAAGCCAGGATAGAACTGAAAAAGAGATATGGTCATATATAACTTATAATTTTCTCTGGCAGGTTGTTAGCATTCTAGGAAAAAAGGTACATGAAAGGAAAGTGATGAAACCCTCAACCTGACAATGCAGTCAAAAAGACCAACTGCAAATTAGGCTCTCTTTAAAGAATAAAGCACCTTTAAGTTGTTGTTGTTTGTCTTTCGGCTTTTTCCCGGTAAGGGGTCGCCACAGCGGAACTCCGGTCCACTAATGATTGGCAGAAGATTTTTTACGAAATGCCGAGGTGCCAGCTCGACGCCCAACCTTCAACGAAGGCACGCCCATTTACGCACGCATGTCTTTCGAGCGCTACCCAACCATGGTGAGGACATGCAGACTCCACACAGAAGGCACTCCCAAGCCAAGCCGAGAATCGAACAGGAGAACTTCTTGCTGTGAGGTAACAATGCTACCGCCATACCACCATGGCAGAATGCACCTGCTAAGTGATCATAGTAAAAATAGCTGCCACCCACCTTCTACTTCCTACCTTCCTATATGCCTCAACAATATTTACAAATCTCAGCTCTTCCACCAAACACAAACTGAAACACACCTACACCAAAATTAGCAAATTTGCCTGAAGTACCCTCAACTGGTTTGAGCTTCAACAAATTACCCTCCTCCAGCTACTCCCAGCACACAGAATACTTCATCATCCACTTAAAACACCTCGCTGTCAAACCTCATCCTATGGCATTTACCAAATAGAACCCGAAGATCCTCAGAACTTAAAACTAACTGTTGTTAATAAATTAAATAATTTTTTACAGTGGCATGCTATTTTTTTGTTGCCATCTCCAAGGCATGGAACAATCTTCCATACCACATCAGGCTGTCAAACAACTTGCAACAATTGAAATCTGCCCTAAATATCACCTGGTGACCAATAAACTGTGCAACTGTATCACACCTAGTGTTTGAAGTATGCAATCCTAACTCCGTCCACTTTGAATATAACACAAGTATATTAATATAGCATTTTTGATTTTACTCACAATATCTTCAAAACATGCATTTACTTAATCTTGTATGCTTTGTAAATAATGTTTGTTGATCATTTGCTTTGAAATACTTTACAGTGGATGGAATTTCCACATTATCTAACTTACTAACAACTTCTACAAATCCATAAGAATGTGTATAAATGTAACAACTATCCATCCATCTCCAAACTCATACAAATATACAGCCCTTCCAGGCTACTAATAAGTTCATTGGACAAATACCCATTACATATATCCAAACCCAATAATTCTGCTGACAAATCACTACTCTTCCACCACCTTGCTAAATCCTGGGAACTCTATCCCACCATCAATAAGACAAGAACACTCCCTAAAATCATTTAAAACTCAACTAAAATCCAACCTACTCAGGTGCCATCTCTGTACATGCGACTTTCCTAAACCATTTCCAAACCCTTACTGTTACCACTCTTTTATATAACTGGCCATAATACAGCTACTTGTTCACAATCTCTATACGACTATCACGTCTATATTACATAACTGAACTTTTAAAAGTTCAAACACCATGTGATCGAATTTTTTAAAAGTTCAAAAATGTAATAAAAAAAAATAAACCAAAGAAAAAACCTACCTAAACGGTTTAACCAGGGGGCAAGCCCCCCCTGCACCCTCCACTCTTTAAATATACCAACTCCGAGATCACACTACAGTGCAGAAATGGGAAATCTTCCCATTCTGCACTGTATGGAGATCTCCGTTGAAATGTTGGTACTTCTGAAAGTTCAATCATATGGTGTCGACCATATGACGTTTGAACTTTTACGAGTTCAACAACGTGATATAGACCCCTATCATCTACCCCTCTACACTACTATCGCTATCACTCTTTCACCTAGACCCCCTCAATACTCCATTATGTGCAACCATCTCCATTCTATAATTACTTTACTGTCTCCTACTCAATATCTAATAACAGCGGGTTCCATTTGAAAGTAACTAGACTCTTATAAGCTTACTGTTACATAATACTTTACTGTATTCTTGTTTTAACTGTCATGCTTTCACTAACTATCATATCATTACCATTCAATGTATGTTCATTTACTATTCTATGTACATTTATTATTATTTGGTTTTAAGTTTAAGCCAAGATTTATATGAATGTGCAATATTGGAAGTTATCATCTTTATAGTATGAAATTCACTACTGCAAACAATTTTTGCCACAGCAACAAATTCAACACTAGATGGGGTAATTTTTACTTTCCAATTTTTAGAAATTACTTTTCTGACTATAGCAAGAATAAACCAAAAAAGAAGCACTTGGGTTTTTGGAATTATCTCAGGAATCGGAGCATTACATTAAACTAAATATCTGGAAATATTACATTTGTCTGACTATAGACCTTGAATGAAGTTATTAATTTCTTTCCAAAAAGGGGAGATGACTTCACATTCATATACCATATGCAGCCAGTCAGCGATTATTTCAGAATCACATCTCCAGAATTTAATTATATTTGATTTATACATAATGGTAATTTTGTTAGGAGTGACAAAAGCTCTGTGTAACAATTTCCAAGTGAAAATTTTGCAATATAATAAAGATGTAGTTTTATCTATAGCTTTTATTATTATTTTATTTTATTTTTATTTTATTTTACATTTGTTAACCGGGAAGATCCGACTGGATACATATCCATTTTCAGCGGAGGCCCGGGGAGAAAAGCTCCAGCCATGACAAAAACTTTGAAAAGACACAGAATCAAATACAATTCAAACCAGAACCAAATAAGTTATTCTATCATATTTATACAGGATGTTAGAAAAATTAGCATAGGAAAATAGCCGGGTGCTTGGGAACTATGTTAAATAGAGAGTTAGCTAGCCCGGGTTTAGACAATGGCAAGTATGTATTGACCCCAGGTGTAGTTTTAGTTTAGTTTTAAATTGACTTAAATTGGAGAGAGAGGTAATATCAGGGGGAAGTTTGTTCCAAGTTCTCCCTGCAGAGTTGGTGAGAAGGGAGTCACCAGCTGAGTTGTTAGTTTTGCATGTCTGGATGAGGAGACGCTTGGATGACCTCAATGGTCGTGGGTTATTACAAAGGGCGACCAGCTTTTTGAGTGAGGGAGTGTAGTCAGGGTTGTTTATTATTTTGTGGGTCAGGACTAGTAGGTTGTAAGAAATTGGGTTCGGTAGCTCAGTCCAGTTGAGCTTGGCTAAATTGGTACAATGATGGGTCCTATATGGTGACCCAGTAACAAACCTGGCGATATGATTGTAGCAGTTGGTGAGCTTGTTCATGACAGTTTTACTAATGTTGTGAAGTAAGGGGGACGAGTACAAGAGTGTGGAGAGAAGGTGAGTTTGGGCAATGGCAGTTTTGGCTTGGGGGGTCAAGAAGCTTTTTATTTTATATAACGAGCCTAGCTTCTTATTGATGGTTTTAATCATTTGGTTTACATGTATGTCAAATTTTAGATTATTGTCTATGGTTACCCCTAATAATTTTGTCGAGAGGTCCGGAGAAATTATAGTCCCATCCTTGGCTTGGATCGTAAAGTTGATGGAGCTAGACCTTTTAGTCGGTGGAAACAACAACATTTTTGTTTTTTTAGGATTAAGTATCAAGCGACGACTAGAGAGCCAGTTTTCTATATTGCTAAAAGTAGACTGGGTTGATAATTGTAACTCTGAGGGGGTTGTTCCAGAGCATATCAGCGTGGAGTCGTCTGCATATTGTATACAACTGGCATTAGGTATGACTGTATGCAAGTCATTGATGAAGATGGAAAATAACAGTGGCCCTAAAATGGATCCTTGAGGGACTCCCAGAGTATTGGGTAGTAAAGTAGAGAGTTTAGTCTGCCATAAAACTGCCTGTTTTCTGCCATTTAGATAGGAACTAAACCATTGTATGGCAATAGTATCCAGACAGAGTGAATGCAGTGTGTTAATTAGAAGTTTATGATCCACCATATCGAAGGCTTTGGACAGATCCAAGAATAGTGCAGAGGAGATATTATTATTATTTCGATAGGTGTTTATGGTATTAGAGAAGACAAGAAGGGCTGAGGTAGTACTATGGAGAGATCTGAAACCATGTTGGGTATCAGCCAATAGATGGTTGACGAGTAGATGTTGCATAAACTGTTTCTGAACACATTTTTCCATTATCTTTGCTAGAGGGGAAAGTATAGATATGGGCCTGTAGTTAGAGAGCTCTGTGGAAGTGCCACCTTTGTGGAGAGGGATTACATAGGATATCTTCCAGATATCAGGGATTTTGGCCTCTGCTAGGGAGCGATTGAGGAGTATTGACACAGGGTAGGCAATGGCCTCTGCTGTTTTTTGCAAGTATTCGGCTGGGAGTTGATCAGCTGAGAGTGTGGAGGGTTTTAGTTTTTTGATTAATTTACAGATGAACTAAGTTGCTACAGGTTGAAAGGTAAATAGGGGAAGATTTTTGTAGGTGGGAGTGTCAAGGCTATGGGAGCTGAGTGGCAGTTGATTAGAAAGGGTTTGGATTGTATTGTTGAAGAAGCGGTTAAAGCTATTGGAGACTTCGTCAGAGGGTTTATCGATGAGTGTAGCAGGGACGGGGGTAGTAGAGCGACCAGGGTGAAGAAGATTATTTTGTCCAGCCCAGAATTTTTGTGGATAGTTTTGATGTTCTGTTTGCAGTTTACAATAGTATTGTCTTTTGTCAAGTAAGATTAGTCTTTTGGTTTCATTCCTAAGTTGTCTATAGTGAATTTGGTCAGGAGGGAGTTTAGTAGTTCGCCAAACAGACCAAGCTTTATTTCTGAGATTAATTTTCTGCCTGGTCTCTTTAGAAAGCCAAGGAACATCTACAGTTTTAGTTTTCTTTGAATGAATGGGAGCATGAAAATTAAGAATTTCTAGGAATTTTTTGTTGAAGTACTGCACTGCTTCATCTATGGGTAAATATTTTAGTATTGCCCAGTTACAAGAATTTAATTCTAGTTGAAGTCTGGTTGGATCAAATTTTTTTTATTTCTGACAGATCTTAGTGTAGGTTGCTTTGGAATGGCTATTTTGTGCTTAATTATGTAGGTGAGATGGTGGTCACTTAGGCTATCAGGGAGGGAACCAGATGTATAAAGGTCAGGATGACTATTAATAAGCACCCAGTCAAGTATACTCTCTTTATGGTTAGATTTGCCTATCCTGGTGGGAGTATTAATAATTTGCGTGAAAGAGTGTAGATTAATATGCGTGGAGGGAGCTAGAGGGGAACAGGTAGTCCAATCTATATTAAAGTCTCCGAGAACTAAGGTCTCTTGAGGGAAGTGAGTTGATATCCAGTGAAGGGTGGCTTTGAGAGTATCTATATTATTACCTGGGGGAATATACACACAAATTATATAGATACATTTTTTAATGTTAATTTGAAGCTTGGAAATAAGGATTTCTGCATTGTTAATCTGAGGCGGTTGTATGACATCGATAGATACAATTAGATCGGATTTATAGAGTATGGCTACCCCACCTCCTTTTCTAGGGATTCGGTCTCTCCTATGTATATTACACCCAGGGATTAGTATTTCATTGTCAGTAGTTGTGGGTTTTAACCATGTTCCAGTTAGACTAATAATAATAGTTATTATTATCGTCTTATATTCTTCGGAGAATCCTTCATTCATTTTTGAGGAGTAGTTCCAGCAGGAATTGTCTAAATACATGAAATCTAACTTAATTTTATAAATGTGCGACAAATATGATTTATTTTTCATTGCATTATTGATACTTACTAAGAATTCCAATAATTTGAAGAATGAATTATCTAGGTTAAGTATCATATTAATCTCTGTGTTTACAAAGTCTCAATATTTGTAAAATTAACCAATTCTCACAATTTTGACTGTATTTGGACCTTAAATTTACAATATATATTGCAAATGAACAGTCCATAAGCCACAATCCACACAAAAACATTCAAGAGTGAATCCAAGCCACCTCTACACATAAATCCTCAAAACCTTCCAAATCACTAAAAGCCCAGCAAAAACATTTGAGAGTATGCTGACCACTAAAAAGCTACCGTATTTAAAGAAATAACATTTAATGATTCAGTAAGCACTATTTGTATGAGATGTTAATATAAAGCAGACTGTCATTTTTTAAAGGAGAGACAGCATACAAACGTGCATTAAAAGAATGACAGCTGTGTGCAATCCAAGTTTAACTTGTAAAAGTGTGAATGCTGCTCTAATTATTTTATATCATTCCAGTAATAACTTACATATATGTAAAAAGCTATACTTTTTTATACTCTGGTTATAACATAGCATGTCTTTCCTGGGTCCTATGGACCATTGTAAGAACCCAGAATGTAACTTAACATGCCTCTTTTACATCTTATATTTAATAGTATAATACTCAACTATGCCAGGATATCAGAAAGTGTGCCACTTAACATAAGTTTCATTTAATAAAATGAACAGTTTAACCTTTTAAACTCTAAATGAAAATAACTGGCTTTAATTTCATGTATATCGCTAAAAGGATTCAGCTCTAACATTTTAAAAAGGGAGCTAGTAACTATTTGAAGTAGGGAAAGAAATGAATTACCTGGTAAAAAATAATATTCAGCACCTGTTCATAAATATTCAAGTACTTCTTTAAATACAAATTCATAACCATGGAATACACTGATTTTCATTTGTCCTTCAGTTTTTTACTGTTTTGCCTTTTATTAACCAACCATCTCTTACTGTATTTCTCTTCAAAGAAGTTGACAAATGCTAGTCCATTTCTTCTATGATTTTTTTTTTTTGAATGAAGTCAATTGGTTCTTCCAAGGTCTTAAAAATCTTCTTTCCTTCTGGAAGTTGAATCCTTATTTTGCTGGAAACAAGATTTGTGCTTTAATATTGTCTTTACAAGTGGCACACATGCTTCTCTCTTAGACATCACTAATGTTGAATAGTCATTGTCAAATCTTACAGTATTTTCTTTAATTTTAATTGGATTCGTAGTCCATGCAGCTTAAGACTAAATCCAAATCTTGACATGAGAAAAATCTTACTATCACTGACCTTGCTGAGTTTTTTTTTTTTTTTTAAGATGAGTTGGAAAGTGATCTATGTGCCCTTTTGATGCCAAAGGAAAAGCTTCAGGCAGGTTCAAAGTTTTAGGCAGACCGATATTAAGGAACTGAATCATACTGTCTCCCTCATCTTTTTCAGGAATGCCATAAATCCTGATGGTATTCCTTGCAATCTGTTCTCTAAGTCTTCTATTTTTTCCCCAGAATAAGTTTTGTTTCCGAAGATATTGTGTTATTTTCATTTTCAAGTAATCTTCCATCAAAATCAGACACTGCCTATTTTATACTCAAGATTTGTGATAACTGTTGTTTAAGAGATTCACTCGGTACTTCAACTTGTTTTTTTACATTCCTCTTTAAAATTGTCCATTCATTTTGCTTTCTAATTTTATTTATTTATTTTACATTTGTTGACTGGGATAGTCCAGCTTTATATATGCCCATGTTCAGCGGAGGCCTGGGGAGAAAAGTTCCAGATAACACAGATAGAACATAACAGCTATGAGTCAAACATATTTACAAAGCCCTCTAGTAGGTACTCACAACATACACAGTGTGCAATAGTATACAAAAATAACAGGTTGCAATTATGAGCAAGAGATGCGTACAATATTAATTAAAAAATAATAATTAACTAATTTATCTATCTTTACAGACAACTCATTGCTGTTATTTAATACAGCCTGTATGTCTTTTTTAATTGTACTGTCCTGTACACTGGACTTAGAGTGGCTCATTCGGAGACTGTTAGTTTCTAGTTTTCTCGACAGGAACAAGCAATTAAAAGAGAGTTTCAAACTAGTTATTTTTTGCAGTAAATCTTTCAGCAGATGTTCAACTATAAATCCATCAGGTTTTGAAACATTCTATTTGAGTTTTGTAGTAAAAATCCTGTCAGAGAAGTTAAAATGAAGCAGAGCTAAAGAAAACAGTGCTGTTAACTCCTCACCATCTTGTCCACGCCCCCTTGTACATTTATTTTTTGATTACCTGTCATATCATTACTAGTCTATGTATGTATGTACATTTATGATGTAAATCATGTATAACTTTCTACTCATGGTGTAAAACTGACATTTCTCCCCAGGCCTCTGCTGAAAATGGATGGGACTTGTGCTCCATTGGATTTTCCTGGTAAACAAAATCAATAAATGTTTGTTGACTGCTTTTCTTTGAATTATCAAAAATGGATTTATATCCTTGTTTTGGAGCTTTTCTCCCTGGGCCTCTGGTGAAAATGGGCATTTCATTTCCTAGACAGACTGTCCTAGTAAACAAAAGCAAATAAATGCTGTCACATTTTTTCTTTTCTCTTCAAAATATGCTGTACATCAATGTGCAGAGGTTTTGCCAACGGGTCTGTTCTTGTCAGATCTGTGTATTCTTATGAAAATTCATCCCACCCTGGGGTAGCAGCGACCAAAGTAACCTAGGACAAGGCTGCCTCCCTCGTGTCTTTAGTCATACTCAGATCACTAATGAGGCAGACAATGTTATACCACTTGCGGGCATGCAGTACCCACCTTTCCACTTACATAAAGAAACAAAGCTGCATCTTTCTTCCTGAGGAAAGTACAAGTGAGTGGTTATCTTCACACATAACACAGGTATTAAAAGTGACTGCTGGGGGAACCCAAATCTAATAGTTCTAATTATTAGTGATATTAACACTTGCAAGTAGGCTGTATCTGTTAGCAGGTTTGTAAATAACGTCAAAGATCATGCTATGTGGCTTGTGGAATTTGACTGGCGAGTGACTAGTAAAGCTCAGTGAAAAATATGCACGTTATTGCCTCAGTGACGTTTTTGTGTTCAGATAAAGTTAAAAACTGTATCTGAGTAATGTATTCAGTTTCGAATCCGTTTTGGGAAAGATGACAAACTTGTATAATTTTTGCATTTTATTTTTTTCCAGAGCATGGCTGACAAGCATACTCTTTGCATCAAAAAGCTGTGGATGACAATTCTGCCCCCTTCCTAGAAGTAGTGCAGATCTCTATGGTTATCATATAGATTCATGGAAGTCAAAGAATGGGATTATAACACATGCTGCAAAGCCGCTGTTTTCAGAGCAAAGGGTTAAGATGGCAAATGATTCTGGCAGCTGTCATACTGCAGGATTAGAAATGTTTCAACTGACTCTGTTTTATTTATAGTTATCAGGATGAAACACTGACCACAGTGGGCAGTTTCGCACACAGCCTGGAAGAATACAGTGTGAGAAATCGGAGGAACAAATAAACAATCTTTACTAAATAAAAGAGATTCAAGCAAAGGCTACATACAGAAATTAATAAAGAAATGCAATGAAGAAATAATGTCCTGAAACAAGAATTTGCTTGGACTGGTTTACATTGTCAGACAGTAAAATTAAAAGGAAAGCAGAAAGAGAGTGAGTGAGAGAAAGAAAAAAAATTGCACAGGGGGGATGTCGTATTAGGAATATAGGCACTAAGTTGGAAATGTGCACAAAAGATGATGAATAAACTAAGCTGTTAAGTGTGGAAGAATATATTCCAAAGTTCTGGCGCTAGAATTGAGAAGCAGTAGTTTACGTAATGTAGTTTTGCTCTGGCGGCAAAACTGGGCCTGTGTGAGTTTACCCTCTAAGGCTGTAAGAGGGGATTTCTGCGGCGAGTTTACCAACTAGGGAAGAAAAGGTTTCTGAATATAATAGTTTGAGTAGTACTGCTCTACTCTACTCTCAAAAAGAAAACTGTGCTTGCAATGTTCGTCTTGTTTCAAATTCACATATCTGCACATGCTCCATTATACATGCTGTACAAGCTATGCATTATAGAGGAGGTAATGGGTTTCCTGATGTCCCACCTCTCTGGATACCTTTGTGATAACACCTAAAAGTATGTACTCCGGGTATCCAGAGCTGCTTCAGATCCTTCAGCAGCTCCACCATAAAAAAACTCAGTATGGCTCAGTATATCTGCAAGTGTACCTTTATTCATAAATACTGCATAATAAACATATCTGCAGCATTTTTAAAGCTACACAAAAATAATTAAATGGCCCTAAGTGAAATGCAACGGTAAAACAGAGCTTATAGATTTACACTTTCCTTCTGGTAAAAAATATTCATATCTATCTAAGCACCCTTCCTACAAAGTGCAGTGACCCGTGTCACACAAAACAATCTGAAGGCTATATATCTTCTGAATGTGGTAATATTCCAAGGGATGGAGAACTGTCCTCAGACAGATACTTAAACCATATGAATAGTTAGCTGTTACACTGTAAAGTTTGAAGTAGATCTATTCATGCGCATCAGTTTAATTCCTCCCTCTTAGTTCCTCCAACCATTTAGCAAGTCATTCTGTTCATAGTCCTGCTGTTCAAAAAATACAACAAAATGCAAAGTGAAAAATTTAGGATACAAGTTATCTAGAATAAATGTGCTTATGACCCTATTATTCATCTAAAAAGAAGGTAAAAAAGTACTAAAACTCATCTAACTCAGTAAAATTAAAGGTGGAAAGACACACTGCTAAACTAGGAAGAGATGCTTAAATAACCCACTAGAAAAGCATACAGTGTGACAAAGACTGCAGAACTGGCACATATGAATGAATGTCTGGTAAATGTAATATTAAAGAAAGCAACATGGAAATTCAAAGCAAGAAAGGTCCATTAAACTTTACTGAAGGAGTAAAACAAGGAATGAACAATAAAAGCAGACAGAGACAGAGGAGTATACCCTTACACATAACATTTCTAACAGCCAGACTAATTTCGGGAACAAGAGTCTGTCTCTCAAATCTGTTCACCAAAGTATGCCTCAGAGACGGGGGAACAACCACACAAATACAGTACGGATAACCTAAGGACATAAGCATCTAACACAACATAACTCCTTGATGGAGTGCCTTTAAATCCAGCAAAGAAAGAAAATGCAGAATAGATGACACACTGCATGCTTTACAACACAAAGAACTGTCCAATGATGCTGAGAAATCACAGAAATAAAGCAGTGCTGCTACTTCAGCTGAAAGTGCCAGGAGGTTAGAAGGTGATAAAAATAATCACGGGTATTTCATCATGTGAGTGAAAGACAGATCCAACCCAGTTTGGTCAGAATGAGCAGAATGAAATGACATTCAGCGGCACGAAATTACAGCTTATTACAACAAGTCTGAACACCTTAGGGTTATAGTTAGTTATATTAGAAAGAGGGGGTGCTGCTGAAGTTCTGTGTTGTCATGGAAACAAAGTCAAACATCTTTCATTCTAATGACCCGTGATTAAGCAAGCTATATCAATAGCCAAGCCTGCTACTGGCTGGGAGGATGGAGAAGTTACACAGAGGACAGTTTACTAGGGCTAAGGATCTTCCTTCAGGCACTTAACTGTGGTGAACAGAAACTTGTAACTGTGCATACAAGGAATATTACCTATAGGGGTTATGAGCAAACTGTACATTTCCAATTCAAACCCTTTTTCTCTGACTATACATTTGACAGTTTGCTGTGAAAGTCTAAATAAATCTGTGTTAATCCTATACACAGTCTGTGTATGTCACTTTAGGTCACCAAAGCAGATAAAAAGAAGGAAAATAAAATCTTAGGGAGACTTGCAGCCATGTTACAACTGCTCAGGATCATGGAGGGAGTACCTGTTCCTCTTACCGAGATTATCGGTCAAACCAAATATCACTTTAACATCAGATGCATTACTGAAGACAGAAGGTCAAGGTCTGAACATTGACTGGCGTAAAACCAATAAAGAAAGAAACTATGAAGTTTCTGTGAAACCAATAATGATGGAAATTAACAACTGTCTGTGATACTCATGAGTCTATCAAAGAACCAACTCTGCTTAAGGGAGACATTCAGCTTCCTGTCAGTGACTCTGCATACTACAGATATTTCTAGCAATGCACATATTGACAGGCAGGCTTTTCTGACAGTGAGAAAAAGAAAACTTCATAGACTCAACTGTTCCTTTTCTACAATGTGCCCGGACAGATGGATCACATTCTCAAAAGCACTCCTCGTCCACGCAAGTCACAGATACAAAGATAGTCAGCAATAACATCAGTCAGTCCATCTTATCTCTCTCTCTCTGTCCCTTTTTAGTAAACTAACTAGTTTAAACAAAAGGCAGAAGGGAGTAATGGAGACCAAAAGGTGCTATCATTCTGCAGTGTAGTGTTACTTCCTTCAAAAAATGGCAGGAATAATTGGTTTATATTATACACGTAGAAGAAGCTGATAATTATAAATTATTAAGAAGGAGTTTAAAAAAAAAAACAGACAAATGAATGTCCCATTCCTATTTAATTTCTGCAGATGCCATTAAATGAGAAAACTTAAGATTAAGGATAACATTCAAAACAATGAAATAGGTTAGAAGCTTAATCACATGACTGTAGAGCTCTCAAGGCATTACGTAGACAATTCCATCAGTTCTGTGGGGTGGGGGTGGGGGGGGCAGTTTTCAAAGGTGACACGGTTTCTGAAAGACAAAGATCACTGCCGCATTCCTGGCAGACCTTCCTACCCATGACTTTCACCCACAGGAAGTGAAGCTATACCGTACACAAAACTGAGGCACAGACTGCTAATATATATCCATGTCCTCCATGCGACACAATTGTAACACAAAAACTTTTACTTGTGTCTGACACCTGCACAAACTGCACAGTAAATCATCAACTACAAATGTTGCTATGGTAGAAAAACATTCCAGTAAATCTCCAAACAGACTCACTTTTTACCTATGCATGTTTATAAAGCAAACAATAAGATAACTTAAGAATGTCTCCTAAAAAGTTGCAGACATATTTATTAAATGCTTATTTAGAATTATATTTGTTTCCATAATAACAGTATGAGTACTTAACCATCCCTCTTCTTCCCTCCTCCCCCCCTCCCCCCTTCTCCCTCCCACCCTTCTCTCTTTCTTCCCTCTTTTTCTTTTCTTTTCTTTCTTTTTTCTTTCTTTCTTTATTCATTCACATATTGTATATGTTTTTACAATTTAAGTTGATTTAGCGTATATTTATTATGGTACCTTATGTTTAATGGTGTTTCTAAATGACTCATTTGAAGATATTGCATTTATATTTTATTGGTATTACATATTGCAAATGGGTTTTTATATGCTTACTTATGTATATACAGTTTTCATGTATGGATTAAATTGTATCTAAGTCGTTGTTTTATTAAATATTCTTATAAATATGAACATTATACAATCAAATCAGTAGGTAGATTTTAGAAGAATTGTGTTTAAAGTATATATACATTCTTTAAACAAGTGCATCTTTTTCAGGCAACTGTTAGAAGTAATTTTGATGGTTTTAAAGCATGTTTACCCCTTTAAAATGCTGATTAATTTGTTTAAATTGAATGATTTAACTATTTAATTAGGGTGGGTGTTTTATACTTAAGGATGGGAATTTGCCTTTTGTAATGTAACCTGCGGAAGCGCACTAGGATAGTGCGTGAAAGCGCTTGTTCTCTCTTCAAATAAATTACTTGCTTATTTTATGGTGGTTCGTGGTGGTTCCTTGCAATCCTACAAGACATTTCTGTTTGTTCTACATTCTTTTTGTAAGGAACCTTTGGATGGTCGTACTTGGTTTGGTGCTAATATTGCTTCTGTTTATTTTTTACCTGGTTGACCGACACACGATGGAGATGCCTAATATTGAACTTGATTATAATCCGGCAGGTACAAGCAGTACCGAGGACTGGAATGGACTATTTCACCAACAGGACAACCCTCTCTTGAGTTTTGACATTAAAAGTAATACCTCACATGTTATTATTCCTAGTACGGAAAATCTACAAGAATTTTATGGAGCGCTTAGGACACTGGAAAATGATCTTTACAAACTGCACCGACTCATCTGGCAGAGGAAGCATTTGGAGGCGTGTTTGCATTTTAAAGTCATTCCACGAGGCATGCGTGTCCTATGCATGCCGAGTTATGGTGATGCTCACCCTGAACTCCTGCGGAGATGGCAACAGCTGAATATAGATCTCAGCAACAAATATATCCAGCTACTCATCGACTACTTTTCACCCATTGAAGCTGAGCTCATTACAAAGGTGGAAGGTGAGCACAAGAACATAACACTGTTGTTTAAGAGTGACTTTTGTATATCTAAGTTAAATAATATGCTGAGGCAGCTTATGCTGTATAGTAATAAGCTTGAACAGATTAAGCTTAAAAAACTTAAACGTGACTGCCATGATTTTCAATTGGGCCGCATTTTTGTGTGGCCGAGATTTAATGAAGCGGCTGCTATAGATGAGAATGATGACCAGGCTGATAATGCTCAGCTAAGCACACCGAGTACGACTAGCGTCTCTAATTTGCAGAATAACCCCTCCGTCAATATTACTTCCACTAGTGTGAATATGGATGGGGACATCACATTATCTGGCTCCTCACTCCCATGCAATCAACAGTGCCTTAAAACATCAGAAGGGACAGGAGCAAGACCTAAAACTAACATTCATAATCTGAACAATACTCCTGAAGTAGCGACTTCTTTAAACTTCCCTCTACCCTACAAGAATCGAGCGTTGGTACGCTCAACAAGCAGAGGAAGAGGCAAACGGAAACTATCAGGGGAAATACGAGAATCCTGGAGAAAAAAGAACTAAATACCCTGTTTTTTAACTTGACCTCTAGGGAGTTTACTGAAGATGAATGTTCCGTTCTCAATAGGGGACTTTCTTTCATTCCCTCCAGAGGGAGTGAACTATCTGATACTCTCATTATGCTTCGTATGTTTACGAGAAAGGTAGCACTTAAATTATTGTATAAAGATTCAGATGACAGTGATGTCACATTTAATTCACAAGTGTTAAAAAGGAAGAGTACCTTTATACCACATATGTCAGGTCCAGTAGAATGTTTCCAGCGTGCTTGTGAATATGATTTTTATCATTATTATAAGGAAAGGAAGCATAAGCGTCTTTTTACTAACTTAAACGCCTCACAGAAGTGTAGCCTTGAATCCTTATGTAACGATGACAGTATTGTTTTTAAACCTGCGGATAAAGGGGGGGGGGTGGTTGCAATGGAAGCAGCTTTGTATAATGACCTAATGAATGAGATGTTAAATGATGATGTAGCTTATTCCCAAATAAGCAAAACTGAAGTAGGACCCATTGTCAGAGATGTGCATGATACGATATATGATCTGTTGATGACCAGATGCATAGACAAATGTCTTTATGATTTTTTAACAATTGAGGCCCCATTGATCCCCCTTATTAAAGGGCTCCCGAAGATGCACAAGGGGACACATCCGCCACCATTGCGACCCATAGTGTCTGGGAAGCTCTGGGTCACAGAGAATGCCTCTTTGTTTGTGCAATCGAGATTAGGCCCCCTAGTCGGCTCTATACCTACTATCCTAAAAGATTCCTTCAGCCTGTTGTTAGACTTGAAGGATGTTTCATTACTTGAAAATCTAAAACATGACACGCTGATGGTTACACTAGACATAAAGAGCCTATTTACTAGTATACCTAATGAATTTGGAATTGATGCTATTAGGAGCTGTATGGTTGAACTTAGTAACTTGGAGAATGATGACCAAATGACAGTTTGTACTCTTTTGGACATAACACTGAACAACAACATCTTTCTGTTTCAAGATAGAATTTATAGGCAAACATGGGGAGTAGCCATGGGCACCCCCTGTGCTAATGCCTACGCTAATCTGGCAGTATATCAGTGGGAAAAAATGTTTATTTTCAATGATGAAAGATATAAAAACAATGTCATCTTATACAGACGTTTTGTAGATGACATTCTTCTTTTCTGGAATGGGGACATTAATTCACTACATGATTTTGTAGATTTTATGGGCTCAACTACTACCTTTTTAGAATTTACATATGAATGCTCTACTAATAAAGTATATTTCCTTGACATTACCATCAGCAAGGATGATTTGAATAATATTACAACCTCATTATTCAGGAAACCCTGTTGGAAGAATGGCATCCTTCATTTTGAGAGTATGCACCCCAGGCATATTTTTCCCAATGTGGTTAAAAATCAAATGTCTAGGATAACTAGGCTATGTAGTAGGCCGGAGGATGTTTGTCACTACATGGAATTCCAGGAAAAATGTTTTATTGACAGGGGATATCCATCTCCACTGGTCACAAATCAAAGAAGTAATGCTTTAGGCACACCTAGGTCATCACAAAGGAAGTGGTATTCTGGCTGCCAACTAGGAAGGAATAAGGGGAAAATTCACTATGACATTAAGTACACGAATGATATAAATTACGTAAAAGATATTGTCAATAACAACTGGAAGTTATTATGCATGGATAAAGACCTATCCAAATTAGTGGGGGATAGACCAAGCTTTAGATATAGTAATTGTCTGAACCTTAAAAGACTATTATGTAGGGAAAAGGTCAAAATTGAACCCCTAGATATTAGAATGAGATATAGACAAGGTACCTTTCCATGCAGGAAATGTTGTGTTTGCAGGTACATTTCCATTGCTCAGAAATTTGAACTCATAGATTTAGGTGTTGTTTTTGAGCCGAAATTCTATGCCACATGTGACACGAGCAATGTCATTTATTTGGCTACTTGCGACCCTATGTGGGCATGACCGCACGTAGATTCAAGGACCGCATCTATAACCATGTGTATGACATCAGAAAAGGAAATGTTACTAATGTGCTAGCTAGACACTGTCAACAATTTCCATCACATACATTTAAATTTAGGGTTTTGCAGCTGCTACACCATAATAGAAGAGAAGGTGACATTGTAGGTGCTCTTGAATTGAGTGAATTAAGATGGATTTTAAACCTCAGGGCACATATAGAACCAGGTTTGAATTCGGCTCTCAGCATCAGACCGGCCCTTTTGGGTAGCAGATGAAGCCGTCTTAACATAGTCATTTTATTAATTTATTTTAGTATATTTAATGAAGGCATCCAATTTTATACGGTCCTTTTTCATTTCACTTCTGCTTCTTCACTTTTTCTTTTCCCTTTTTTTTTTTCTTCCCCCCTTCCCTCCTTTCCCTCACCCTTCCTCCACTTCCACACTTTTCCCCCTCCCCCCCTCCCCCTCCCCCTTTCTCCTCCTTTCACTTCATTCCCTTTCCTCTCCTTCCACCTGCTTTTCTTTCTTTTTCCCCACTTTCTTCTTTCTTTCCCTTCTTTTTTTCCCTCTTCTTCCCTCCTCCCCCCCCCCCCTTCTCTCTTTCTTCCCTCTTTTTCTTTTCTTTCTTTATTCATTCACATATTGTATATGTTTTTACAATTTAAGTTGATTTAGCGTATATTTATTATGGTACCTTATGTTTAATGGTGTTTTTAAATGACTCATTTGAAGATATTGCATTTATATTTTATTGGTATTACATATTGCAAATGGGTTTTTATATGCTTACTTATGTATATACAGTTTTCATGTATGGATTAAATTGTATCTAAGTCGTTGTTTTATTAAATATTCTTATAAATATGAACATTATACAATCAAATCAGTAGGTAGATTTTAGAAGAATTGTGTTTAAAGTACATATACATTCTTTAAACAAGTGCATCTTTTTCAGGCAACTGTTAGAAGTAATTTTGATGGTTTTAAAGCATGTTTACCCCTTTAAAATGCTGATTAATTTGTTTAAATTGAATGATTTAACTATTTAATTAGGGTGGGTGTTTTATACTTAAGGATGGGAATTTGCCTTTTGTAATGTAACCTGAGGAAGCGCACTAGGATAGTGCGTGAAAGCGCTTGCTCTCTCTTCAAATAAATTACTTGCTTATTTTATGGTGGTTCGTGGTGGTTCCTTGCAATCCTACAAGAGACTTGCAGCCATGTTACAACTGCTCAGGATCATGGAGGGAGTACCTGTTCCTCTTACCGAGATTATCGGTCAAACCAAATATCACTTTAACATCAGATGCATTACTGAAGACAGAAGGTCAAGGTCTGAACATTGACTGGCGTAAAACCAATAAAGAAAGAAACTATGAAGTTTCTGTGAAACCAATAATGATGGAAATTAACAACTGTCTGTGATACTCATGAGTCTATCAAAGAACCAACTCTGCTTAAGGGAAACCTTCAGCTTCCTGTCAGTGACTCTGCATACTACAGATATTTCTAGCAATGCACATATTGACAGGCAGGCTTTTCTGACAGTTTGAGAAAAAGAAAACTTCATAGACTCAACTGTTCCTTTTCTACAATGTGCCCGGACAGATGGACCACATTCTCAAAAGCACTCCTCGTCCACGCAAGTCACAGATACAAAGATAGTCAGCAATAACATCAGTCAGTCCATCTTATCTCTCTCTCTCTGTCCCTTTTTAGTAAACTAACTAGTTTAAACAAAAGGCAGAAGGGAGTAATGGAGACCAAAAGGTGCTATCATTCTGCAGTGTAGTGTTACTTCCTTCAAAAAATGGCAGGAATAATTGGTTTATATTATACACGTAGAAGAAGCTGATAATTATAAATTATTAAGAAGGAGTTTAAAAAAAAAACCAGACAAATGAATGTCCCATTCCTATTTAATTTCTGCAGATGCCATTAAATGAGAAAACTTAAGATTAAGGATAACATTCAAAACAATGAAATAGGTTAGAAGCTTAATCACATGACTGTAGAGCTCTCAAGGCATTACGTAGACAATTCCATCAGTTCTGTGGGGTGGGGGGGCAGTTTTCAAAGGTGACACGGTTTCTGAAAGACAAAGATCACTGCCGCATTCCTGGCAGACCTTCCTACCCATGACTTTCACCCACAGGAAGTGAAGCTATACCGTACACAAAACTGAGGCACAGACTGCTAATATATATCCATGTCCTCCATGCGACACAATTGTAACACAAAAACTTTTACTTGTGTCTGACACCTGCACAAACTGCACAGTAAATCATCAACTACAAATGTTGCTATGGTAGAAAAACATTCCAGTAAATCTCCAAACAGACTCACTTTTTACCTATGCATGTTTATAAAGCAAACAATAAGATAACTTAAGAATGTCTCCTAAAAAGTTGCAGACATATTTATTAAATGCTTATTTAGAATTATATTTGTTTCCATAATAAAAGTATGAGTACTTAACCATTATGCACTATAATTATTTAGAAGTGCATTTGCTTCCATAATAATGATGATGATCTTGTCCAAACTTTTCTGCACTGGAATGGGGTAAAGAAATAGGTCCAATATCCCCAGTTTACTTAATACCGTTAAAAAACAAAGCAATTCTTTCCTTACAGGCAACATAAATGCTGACAGAGAAATACTGAAATATTTTATATTCAAAGATGATATCATGATTACACTCAACATTAATTTCTACATTCATGAAGCTGACAAATCTTCAAGCAAAACAGTAAAATCATAAATTTTATCTTCTAGAAATCATTAATTATTCTAAATTCCAAAAGAGAATTAGACATAATAACTTGGGGAAAAAATATCACAATCCATGGGGAGGCAAACAAAATATGCGCTATTAAAGATTTTAAAAAATGTCACAATGCATGGGGAGGCAAACAAAATATGTGCTATTAAAGACAAAAGTGCTTAACCCTTAGAACAAGACAATTACATTTTGAGCTTTCATTCACAGACACCAATGATGTTCTTCAGAACTGAACAAATACACTGCAAATATACCAGGAACTTCATATGATTCATTATACCAACCAAAACTTGTTCCACACACATTGAAAATTAAAAATTAAAACTTTGAATACATTACTTTGTAAGCTAGGACTTTAAATAGCAATTAATGTTGACAATTTCATTAAGAACAGAATCACTGTAGGTATTAAAATAAGATCGCCATTTTAAATTTGTTCGCCTCCAAACAAATGTTAAATTCACCTGCCCTTACAGTGGGAGCAATATTAATCAATTCAGCAAATATAAAATCTGAGCAAACTAAATTATGGTTACCTAAAGTACTGGTATACTCTTCTTTCTTAATGGCAGTAACATGCTCCCTGATTGGTTGTAAAAGTTTTTCAGTGGTCCTAACTTTGTAGAAACCATTGCAACTAAGACATGCAGTGATCTAAACCACAAAAAATATTCCTGCAGATGAATTTGCATATGATTTTCAAAGTGTAATCAAGACGGGGAATGTAAATAGTCAGGACTATGTGAATGACCTTAAAACTCCTTGCAAAAGCCACAGGCATGGGTTCCTCAAGGTCTGTTAGTGACTGGCATAGTTACAGTAAATTATTCACATTCTAGCATACCCCAAGTTCCTTCCCCTTTTATATATAAATGATGGATTCCCCCCCAATGATTCTGGAAAAACTCTCAACAATCTTCAAATTATTTCTTTATAATTAAAATCATTACAGCTCTATCCAAGCTCATTTGCACAACTGAACTACTATATACTTCAGTGGTTTGTATTAAGAATTAGGACTGCATTAATCTTAGTTAAGCATATTTTAGTTTGCTAAAATTCAAACAAATTTTTTACTTACTGCCTTGAATAATGTTAGTCCTAGTATAAGGCGAGGTGATCAACAACCACTTGGAGGCAAGAGAATTAAAATGACAATTTTAATATTTATAGTGATCCTGGTCTTAATGAAGCAATTAACATTAAGTGCTAATTAAAGTCATTGAATGGAAAGTAATGCACTTACACTTTTCACACTTGTGTTTTAATATGTATGCAACAAGGTTTGATTGGTGTAATGGTTTGTGTGATGTTACTGGTATATTTAAATATGGCGACTGAGGGCATTTGCTCAGTTGTGAAGTCTATTGGTGTAAGTGAATAAAAATGATGAACTTAATAAAGAGTCTAGTGTATAGTGTTTCTCAAGTTTTTTGTTTTAAGTAATTATACATTACAAGCAGGGAGGGAGAGCAGTAGAGGGTGGCCATTCAACTCTTTTGGGGGGGGAATTGCATGTATTTGAGGGCACAATAAGTAGGTGCAATTTCTTTGGTGGAGACTTAGGAACCCTTTGTTTGTGCTTTGGGGTTTTTGTGTGGGATAATTGATGGGAATATCCCTTGTGGAAGTGGGGGAATGTCCCTGTCAGACAACCCCATTGAACACCTCTTTTCCCTGCACAGTTGAGTGCATGTGGGGATATAAGGCTGCAAAATAAAAAAAAAATCCTCAAACCACCCCTGGTAACTCCTTTACTTTGTCTCTTGTCCTCAGTGAAGAAGAAATGAATCAACTATCCAAGAGGGGTCAGAACCCTCTGCAGGCACAGGGAGCACACAAGCAAAATTATATATTACAACTTACTAATATCTGTGAAATGCTGGGTAAGATTTATACCACCTCCCTTATTTAAATAAGACAGTTGTAAAAGAATACAGAAGAAACATGGCAAATAAAATTAAAGTACCTCTATTATACATCCACTTCTATTCTGCACAAATTATGTAAGTTAAGGAACTAATTTTCTAAGCACAAAACAGTTTTCTACCATGTAAAGGTCTTTAGTGTTCTAAATTAAAGCAAATGTGGGCAAAACATATATTTGAAGAGGTGAACTAGCCCCAAGCGAAATTTTTACAGTAGATAAAGTTAATTTTGTTTTTAATCTATTTGTCCCTTTATTTTAGACTTCCTAACTACACTGCTAGAAAAGCAAAAAGGGGTTGTCCTTTTAATGCAAGCAATTTGCAAAAAATACCAACTTTATTAAGGATTAGTTGCCTATCTCTTGGATGAACTCTGCTATTCTGACATTACTTTTTTTTTCACATGGCGTGAATTTGACCTGAAAAAAGTACAGCTGTGTAAAATCTTACCAGAAAAGTAGATGTCCTTTCCTTCACTGTTGCAGTGTTCCTTACTCAACAGAGCCACTGCCAAGGGTAGCCCAACATCCGGCCAACATACCAAAGTCTGTAGGATTTTAAGGACATTGTACATCACATGCATGTGGCCCTCTCACAGCATAGGGCATAAAGCTGATGTACAGACGTACTGAATATTCCAGGAGGAAGTCCAAAGAGCAAGAGAGGAACATGTGCAAAGGGAGAGCAGGAGAGGCAGTGAAAACCGGGTCACTGAAGGCAAGGACATCTATTGTTATGCTAAGATTTTAAACTGTCATCACTGCTGCAATAATCCTTACTCATGGGAGAGTACAAAAGTTCAAGAGGAAACTTGGGAGGAGGAGGGCCCAGCAGAGCCCTCAAGAAAACCATGCAGGATTGCCCTGGCAAATCTAGCTCTAGCCATGGAAACCATATCCAGCTGGTAATGTTTAGTAAAAGTACGCACAGAAGATCAAATAGCCGCCTTAAGGATGGAATTGGTATCCAATCACTTGAAAAACGCACCAGGAGAAGCCACAGCCCTGGTAGAATGTGCCTTTACAGAACTAGAAAGTCTTTCCCCATGAAAAGAACAACAAAAGGAAATGAGATCCAGGAAGAAATTATTCGCTTAGAAACAGCCAAACCTAGAGATCTAGGATGAAAGGAAATGAAAAGTTGATCAGATGTACGAATGACTTAAGTCTTATACGAATAATATCTGAGCTGTCTATGCAAATCCATGGTCTTAAGAACCTTCTCACTAGTAGACTGCAGAGAAAGGAAAAAAGTGGGCAAATTAATAGACTGATTAAGACACAACTCATTAACCACCTTGGGCATAAAAGAAGCATTAGTACGAAGAGACACCCTGTCCCTATGTAAAACTGAAAAAAGGAGGAACAGCCATAATGGCCTGAAACCCAGACACCCTTCTAGCTGAAGAAAAGGCCAAAATAACAGTTTTCCAAGAAAAACGTTGTAAGGAAGCTGAAGTTGCAGGCTCAAAAGGAGCCTGAGTCAACTTTTTCAAGAACTAAATTAAGGTCCCAAGGAGGAGGCCTAATATTAAGGACTCCTTGAAGAGTCTGTTTGACCTCAAACCTAGAAGCCAAAGGAGGGACCAAAGGCAGACAAGCAGAAATAGTTGAAAGATGAGTTTTAACAGAACAGTATGCAAATCCAGCATGGAGCAATTCACACAAATAAGAGAGAACCAAAGGAACTTCCACAGAAAGTGGATCCTGGTTATGAGCAAGACACCAGACATAAAATTTCTTCCATTTGGATAAATATGATTTTCTGGTCTCCTGTAGAACCCAAAGCATGTCCTCAGAAAAAAGCTGTCTAAAATGGATCAAAACCCTATCACCCACAGTGTCAGGTGAAGACTGGACAAGTGAGGATGGATGAGCGACCCCCTTGTCTTGTGTGAGTAGGTCCACCCTGTGAGGTAACTTGTGCTGACTGCCTTTGGCTAAGTGAAGAAGATGGGGGAACCAATGCTGTTTAGGCCAAAATGGAGTCACCACCAAGATTTTGGAAGAGTCCTGTTCTATCTTGAATGGGACCCTTGGTATGAGAGAAAGGGGAGGGGGAAAGCATAGAAAAACATCCCTTTCCAAGTAAAAGATAGGGCATCCACCTTCCATCGACTCTGGCATAAAAATGAGGAAGTTGTCTGTTCAGAGGGGAGGCAAAAATATCTACTGAGGTGTACTCCTCTGGTGGACAAAGTCCAGAAAGACATATCTGTGAAGCATTCACTCATGAATCTGTGTTATGGAGTCTTCCATAAAGTTTTGTTCTGAAGGAATACAAACAGCCTGAAAAGTGACCTGATTCTAGACAGCCAGATCCCAAATTTGAACAGCTAGTCTGCACAAGAGGTAGGACTGTGTCCCCCCACCCCCATTTGTTGATGTACCACATCACTGTGGTATTGTCTATAAAGATTTTGAGAGGCCCTGGAAGGAACAGAGTATGGAAGGCCTGAATAACAAGGAGAAGAGATCTCATCTCCTTGATTTTGATATGGTCCACACTGACGAAGGGACAAAAAGCCATGAACCTTTAGAGGGCTGAAAGATGCCCCCACCCCATGTCTGCGGCAATGGGGGCTGAAAATGAAGCCCAAGGTTGGGAGACAGTTGATGAGTCGACCACTGATGCTCTAGCCTGAGGCATGGAAGAACAGGAACTAGAAAGTCCAAAGGATGAGAATGTTGAGCCATACTGGCTTTAGGAACCACTGTAGCTTTCTCTATGAAGCGTGGCTACAGGAAGCATAGTAATGATGGAAGCCATGTATCCCAGAGCCCTTAGATACTCCCTGGCTGTAACTAAGACCTGAGGAAGAAGGGATTGAAAAAAGGTAATCAGAGTCAAAGCCTTGGGAGGCAGCATAGGAATGGTTTAGAGCCTGCACCCGAGAAAAATATGATCCTGAAAAGGAGTCAGGAAGGATTTTTGGAAATTTACTGTAAACCCTACACTTTTTGTAACAGGCAAATAGTATAGTGGAGGTGCTGAAGCAGGGTATCTGGAGAGGAAGCCTGAAAGAGAAGGTCGTCCAGGTAAGGAAAAACTTGTATCCCCCCTCATCCTACAAAAAGCAATCACAGCAGCAAGGTAGTTGGTGAAGACCCTTAGGATACTAGAGAGGCCAAACGGCAAAGCAGTGAACTGAAAATATAAGGAAGAAACAGAAAAACAGAAATATTTCCTGAAATGGGGATGAATAGGGATGTGAAGTTAGGCATCCTTGAGAACCACAGATACTACTAAAGCCTGAGGTAGAAGAGGAAGAAACAGGGTCTAAAGGGACAGCATTCAAAAGGAAAGAAGCTTCAGAAAGGTGTTAAGCTGAGAAAGATCCAGAATGGACATCCAGGTGCCTTCTTTCCTGGGAACCAGAAACATTTTGAAATAAACCCCTTCCCCTTTAAGGAGCAGTAACTACTTGGATGGTACCTTGAGACAAAATGCTCTGAAGTACATCCAGGGCTGTTCCTGAGGAGGTTGAAGAACGCCCAAAAATGGAAGAAGGGATTTCAACACCATGTAATAACCCTGACAAAAGATGTAGAGGACCCAAGAATCGTGGGTGATCCTTAACCAATCAGGAAGAGACAGAGAAAGATGAAGAGATAAAGGAACCTGATTTAGGCGGGAGGGAAGAAGGTAGTCAGACAGAACCTGGCTTGTCTGGAAAAGGAGGCTTCTGAGTAGTAGCAGTCTTGAGTAGACTTAGAAGAAGAAGCCCTGCTAGAACCCTTTTTACTTTTGGGAGGAAGGCAAGACTGTCTACATAGAAAGGCAGGCTTGGAATAATAACTCTTCTGAAATTTGGGAAATGAGGAAACAAAAATATGTTTCAAATCCTGCAAGGCCTTACCTTTCTCCTGCAGAGATTCAAAAAGCTCAGCAGTTGCAGAACCACACAGATTTTTATTGTCAAGAGCAGCATCCATCAAGTTAGCCTTGATATCATCAGGCAAAGGTTGGAGGTGAAGCCAAGTATAATGTCTCAACACAGAACTATAGGCAGCAGCTCTAGAAGAAGCATCAGCGGACCACTTGAGAAGAGAAATCCAACAAAGATGGGGCTAAAGCCTTCCCCCAGAATTAAGAAGGTCATAAATAATCTAAATGCCTGAGAGAGAGAACAGCTAAAATATACTGGGTCAAATGGGTCTGGTAGTTAATAACTCAAAAGGCTAAGGTAGCAGCAGTGTACACCTTTTTGCCCAACCTTTCCATGGTCCTGCCCTCCTTGTCAAAAGGAAGTAACTTAGTGGAAGGCGAAAGTTTGGAACATTTGTCAGAAGAAACGGAGACAACAAAGTGGTCAGCAGGACACTTGTTAAGAAATTTACAATCATCAGGCACTAAGTCACTGAAAAAGTGTCCAGCAAAGACAAACAAAGCAGCAAGGACAGGAAGGGCAGCATAAGTCTTAGGAGACTCCATCTGGAGGAGTTCATATTTCATATTACCTCTTCTGAACATCAGAATCTAGGGAGTTCCATTTAAAAAAAACTCATCATACCAGATATAAGATCCCCAAAGGAAAGTTCGTAAAAGGGAGAATCTGGAATAATGGAGTCCTCCTCAGAACCATATTCTAATGGAGAAGGAATATGACAGGAATAAGCCAAACATTCTTCTCCAGAGTCCAGATCCTCATCAGAAGCGTCCTGCTCTAGGAGGAGTACAAGACTTGGGGGGGGGGGCAGGAACAGAAACAATCCGTGTGTGTAAAATCTTGCCATTCACACTGAGAATCCTTAGCAGCAGGGGAAATGTGTTTTGTTTTCTGCTTTTTTTTTTTCAAAGGAACATCATCCCTAAAGATCTTAGGATGTTCAGACCCTTGTCGACAATCAAGCAGTGGGAACCTCCTCCCTAACAAGAATCTGTAGAACACCCCTTGATACCTTTCATAAGATCAGCCACGGTTCCCCCCTCAACATCTGTAATAGACATCATACCCTCAGGGGACGTGTGGGAAGTTAGATCCATGCCAGCCTCTGAAGCCGTCATGACTGAGGAATCTGACAGAGCTGGACGATCCTCTGAGCTTTCACCAGCCTCATGAGAGATGTCTGGAAGAGGTGGTACAGCAGCCAAATCTTCTTAGCAGACGGAGGACCCTTGGGCCAGGATGATTCCACCACTGAACCCTGTGCCAACAACTTAAGACGCTGGTTCTCAAGGCAAACAGACAAGGAGGTGAGACAACTACGAAGTCTTAGTAACAAACACTTTGACAAATCAGGCACAATGTATGGTCGTGAAAAGGACCCAAGCAAAACAAACACTGCTCGTGACGGTCCTTATGGGCAATCTGTCTCCCACACTGACATTTCCCTTTCTGTATGACATGTAACCTCACAATAAAAGCAAAGAAAACAAGAAGAAGAAGAAAATCCCCAACAGGGCACTTATCTGAAATGGCTTGGTAACCAGGAGACAAAGAAGCATTCAGACTGACGACCAAAGATGGCATTCAGACTGGCGACAAAGTTGTTCTGAGGTAGGTACATCTGTACATTAGCTTTATGCCCTACATTATGATGTCCTTAAAAACCTAAAGGCTTTGGTATGCCAGTCAGACATCCCTTGAATAAGGAATATTGCAACAGTGGTATGGAAGAACATTAAACTGCTCTTGAATCAATAATTTCAAGTTAAGAAACAACCAGAAATAATGAAAGTATACTACTCAAGAAAATGGATTAACTACTATAAAAATGCATGTCCATTCCAAAAGTCTGACCAGTACACTGGTATCTCAAAGACAAGCAGAAGAAAGTGAAACATGGTGTATACATATAGTCGTTTCCTTGTAATATGCCTTTTCCACAGGGCAAGGTACGTTTTAATATTTAGAAAGAAAAGCAATAAAGGTACATACAAAGCATCATTACAATTAAGCCAAATGGACAGATACCTGGAAAAATGAATGAAATTTAACTCACCAAAGCCGTCAGAATGCCCATTTAAAAATGCACATCTTTAACTGGCAAATGGAGGCCAACAAAGCAGCACTAGACAATAATAAGCAGTTTTCTAAACATGGATAGCTTATCCACTGGACAGGTTAACAGGCAGAATGGATGGTCCACAAACTGTTCTTTTAAGACAACAAATTCTAAACAAACAGTACTCCAAGCAAATAGTTGGAACATTTTCAAGACAGTAGTACCGGATTTGAGCAAACCATGATTATCATGGACAATAAGAAAATGTTCTCTAGGATTTAAAACTAATTTAAACATAAACATGTTCAAATAAGTTTGGTGCGTTGCCAAAATGAAAAACATGGGGGCGTATTGATGAACAAGCTTTTAACTATAAATATAACATTTAAGAGACTGTATGCAAAACACTACATAAAGACTATGCAAATAAAGCTTCAAACACACAGCTGTGGCATGACAAAAAAAAATCCTAAGCAAACAGGAAGAGAAAGGTGGAGGGAAAAAATCCAAATGATACTTTCTCATCTATATTCTAGGAAGCACTAGAAAATTTGCATAATTAAAAATTAAAAGAATATTTAGCACTAGTCACTATAAAAAAAATAAAGCTAAAAGGGGATTTCAGCACCAGGGGAAAAAAAGGATAAAATACTTGAGGAAAAAAAAAATAAAAAAGAAGGATAAGTAAGAAGAAGAGTTACAGCATAAATAATCTGAATCTGCTGGGGAACACTGGCAGATTCTGAGTTGCAGTGCAGAAAGGGAGAAGATGTTTCACTGAGGCCTTGGACTATCAGGGAATCAGCCAAACTGTTGCAGGAATGTAACAAAGGATAGAATTCTGAGGTCCCAACTGAAGAGGATATGGGTCAGAGATGCTCAGCTGAAAACGCCTTTAACCAAAAACAGTCATTCCCCTGTGTGTCTTAGACAGGGGGGTAAGACTATAAGAAAAGTGTGTGGTACTTTAAGGCAGTGGACTATGATGAGCAGAAAGAAGGTTCAGAGATGACTTAGGAAAGGCTAGCTTTATGTCACAGAGGGATGAAGCAGTGGAAGTGACAAGATGATCCAGGAATGACTAGCAAGCTGGAAAATGGACGTTAAGGGAAGGTAGGAGTAAGCAGCCAATGCCAGCTTGTCCTGACTGATAACATGCAAGCAGCGGGCTGTACCACAACCACTGACACCATGGGATAGCCTGATGTTACATGCAAGGCAGACATGAAGGACCACAATGAGTATGCATTCCCAGGCAGTGTAGTGACGCATGTGCCAAAGGGCTGGCATTGTACTACAGCTTAGGTCAGGCAGCCACATAAAGATCAGTGATTGTCACAACATGAGAAGAAACACGCAGAGAGCTGCCTCGATAAGAGCCATCACCCAAAAACAGTAGGCCATAGAGATTCAGATGGCCAGCAAGCATGGGGGGGGAGGATAAGTTACGGACTGGAGACAAACTGGAAAACTAAACAAGAATTGGGTTACAATAGCTAATGTTGCAGCAGTCAGAGGTATAAACAAAGGTTTAAGGAAGTGACAAAAAGAAGGCCAACACAGAAGTAAAGATGATGAGAAAAGCAACTAAGGCAAAATGCAGATGATACAAGAGATTTAAGACAGTAAAAGTAGGCAAGTAGGAGCACCAAATGAGGTGAGTGCAGCATAGGTAAACTGGGCAGGATAAGTAGAGGCAACAGGAACATAATAGAAAGCTGTGAACAAACATCACTTCAGTATTTATGAAAGAACGGGAAAGAGTTTCTTTGCTGGGAGTAACAATAGGTAGTGTGGGAACAGCATGGGGCAGATATGAGGGCAAATGTTTAAAGAGAACTGGCTTCCCAAAGGCAGAATAAAGTACATAGGCTAGATGATCGTTCACCAAAGATCGTCAGTAACCTGAATGGTTTGACGTCAGGCCATATTTCAAAAGGTTTTCACTAGATCGATGTCCAGTGAAGAAGCACCTGAGTATCCTACAGAAGGTGTGGCAGCAAGAACAGTTTAGGAAATTACATACCTGCTAGTTTAACAGCAATGTTAGGAGGGGAAAAAAGGAAAACCTGGAGGGAAGACTGACTGCTTTTCCAGACGATGACAACAACCAGTTCAAGGTTACAAGAAGTTATCAGTCAAACTTGATTCACTATTATGACTGCATTACAAAAACACATGAAAGGGTAATACCGAATGATGTGGACTAGCTATGCTTCACCAGTGTTAGGCTGCAGGAAGGTGTCCACATAAAGCCTACCAGAAGGATTTGTAAGACGGAGAGAAAAAAATATGATCAGTAATTACCGAACCTGGACCTCTTGTCAAAAGGGAAGGATTTTAGAAATGCACTGAGCATGTCAAGGAAATGTAAAAGTGTTATCGTAAACATGAAGGCCAGTAGGGGAGGAGTGGGACACAATGAGTGAACTTCAGAGAAAGTCATGGACCCAAGGACATTACTAGCAGAATGGTGGTAGAGATAGAAACATCAAATGGGCATAGAACAAGTGAAAAAGAGGTGAAGGAGAAGCTGGAGATAGAGAGGAGATACAATGCTAATTCTACTCTTTTTATTTTTATCTAATTGTTTTTACAATTACAGTGTTTCTATTTTTACCCCCCCCCCCCCCCCCAAGGACTAAGCCTAAGCGGCTCCACTGTCAACAATCAATCAGCACTTTTGTGCTCTGATAGTGATAACTAAGAAAAAGCCCTACAGTATGGTCATTACTACTCAGGAATCCCAATGAATTAATCGGCTGTGCAATGACAGTCAGGTGGTTGGCAGCAGGTCAGCTTGCTTGTCTTGCAGGGTACTGCCCTTTCAAACTCCACTAATTTCTGTCCTCAGAGTGTGCTACACATGCTGAGCTCCCCTTGGCTTACTGTCTCACTTGCACATGGCAGTGGTGGCTTGTTCAGCCTGAACTCGATATAACATTTAGTGGTCCTGTTAGGTGTCACCCATCTGGTGAGCCACTGACAACAACTACTGTCATCTTAGGAAGAATGAAGCAGCAATGGCTGCTACTCTTATCTTCCCCTGCCAGTGCTGAAGTACAGCCCCTCTAGCACACCAGAACCCAGACGCGCACACACACACACACTTCACAAATATCAACACCCAAACAACACAAAATCGATACCCTTCCATAGCTCTTACTATAACCTTAACCTATGAGCACCCACACACGCACTGCCACTCCACCCTCAGTGCTGAGAAATTTGGTATATCTGAAGGTTTGGCATTATAACCCACTCCTATTTACCACCATCCACATTCCTCACACTGTGATAAGTCTACTACCAGGAACTAAATCACTTAACGACTGCAAAAAAAAGCAACTAATTTGAATTCACTGTGAATTATACTAAACTTGAAAACTGGCAACTCCACTGTAGCATAATTCATCCAGTATAATCAACAACCATTTATGCAGAAACCACAGCCATTTGAAAAGCCAGTTCCCCACCTTATTCAATAGTAATATTATATTACATGCATACACACATACACGGATAACGTTTGGGGAGTGACTAAGATTAATTATCAACAAACGTGCTTATTTAAGCACACACAGTAAACTGGAAACTCTACCCTACCCTCAGGACAATGGTGGTAGAGCGGGCACCTCCTAGAAAGGGAAATAATTTCATGATTAGACAGGAAGACAGAGGGAGGGAGCCTGTACTGCAGCAGTGGTCTTACGCAAACACCTATGGCTGTTGTGAGCATGCTCACACAACTGCACACTCTTCACCATAAAGGATTACTTCTGCAGTAGTAACCATGAAGTGTGGGAGTACTACAGCAGTAAGGGAATTAGCCACAGAGTTAGGGCGTCCTTAAAATATGTTCATAGGTGAATACTAGACTAACTGTCCCGAAGGACAATTTTAGGCCTAGCAGTGTTATCACATTAGGCATTCAAAATGGTCTTACCATAGGTTTTATTCTTATACTTCCCCACTTTGTGAATGAATATTTCTGGGGTCACACTATTTAACACTGAAAGCAGACCATGCTGCAGGATACCGCATTTAGGCCTCTGACCATTAGCAGCACAATGGGCAGTCCTGGGGTAAATTTACTTACTCCCATCTATTAATCTTAGTTGCGCTTCAACGGGGACAGTGATGAGCTTTGTTTTACATGCACGGGGAATGAATAAATGGACACCCAAGTAACTGTCTCAAATATTTTACTTTCAGACATTCCTGAAAATGGCCGCTGTAACAGATACAACCCTTGTGGACAGTGAACTAGCTTGGTCTTTGAAGGTTTTACCATGGTGGTGGCAATAGCAAAAGAATGAAGCAGTCCACAGTCATTTTGGACAGGGCTTACTCAAGAGAGGTATGCCACGCTTACCTCGTATTATGGATACAAAAATATAATCAATCAGCCTGAAAAGCAATGGCCTGCATTAATTACACTTTAGCTGTCAATGGACATTCAAGAACTGCAAGAGCTTTTCTCCTCTGATTTCAGATTTGGAAGAAACACTTGAAGCCGAGTGGTCTGATTTGAATGCCACTTCAGAAACTACTTCTGATAAGAGAGGAAATGGGTCTACCTTGCCATTACTTACAAGCACTTTGCACGATAAGGTATACACTCCTAAGATTCTCATAGCTAAAAATAGCAGCTGACTCCCTATCATATCCAGTATCAATCTCAATAAACTGGTCCATTCACAAAGCTTATGTGCCACAACTATGGAAAATATCCTACATTATACCTCTTCACAAAGGTGGTAAATCTTAAGACTTTTCCAGCTATCGGCCTATAGCCATTCTTTCCCCCTTATCTAAGCTCCTAGAGAAATGCATACACTCACAAGTTATGCAATTCCTGAATACAAACAATCTTCTCTCCTCCACCCAGCACGGATTCCGCCCTCACCATAGTACAACTTCTGCTCTTCTCTCCTCTCCTTCATCGATCTAGTTAATCATCATAGAAACAACAACTATGTATCTGCTACCTTTTTAGACATCTCTAAAGCATTTGACATGGTCTCACACCCTAAACTATTGGATGCTCTTCATTCTCTATCATTTACTTCCCCTACTATCTTCCTGGTTCAAAAGCTACTTATCAGATAGACAACAATCTGTACAATGGTACAATGAACTATCCCCTCCTCTCCCTAACTCAATAGGAGTACCACAAGGCTCAATATTAGGCCCATTACTCTTCTCTATCTTTACAATCTATACACCTCCTCCAAGCAAGCCTCACTTATTCAGTACACAGATGATTCTATATTCATCTGCGCACCCCCATCTGTCAACACCCTACAAGAACTTGCCCAAGAATCAATCTCTGCTATTGAAACTTGGATCACTGACATCCAACTTATTCTTAACCCCAATAAAACCAAACTTCTCCTGTTCACCTCTAATAAAATAAAATCTACCCCCTCTGCTTTCACCATCTCATCTAGGAATGGCACTATCATCTCTCCTTCCACCCACACAAAACTCCTAGGAGTTGAAATAGACAACAACCTATCGTCCGATCTACACATAGCACAAACCATTCAGAAAGTTCCCAAAAAAATGGTAAACCTTTATAGGCACAAAAACTATCTCACAGCAAAATCAAGAATCACGCTAGCTCAAACTCACCTCTTATCAACACTTACTTATGCTGCACCAATCCTAACCCATACTAAAAAAGCAGATCTGGACAAGTTAGAGTCAAGCTATAACAAAATTGCCAAATTTGCCAACAATTCCCCCTTTAGAACTCATCACTGCCAAGTACTAAAAGAACTTTAGTGGCTTGAATTTCCTAACTTACTAGCTTACAAACAACTCACCTGCGCCTTTTCATCAAAAACTACCCAGAAAAAATTCCAGCCCTCAAACAGCTATTAACCTCCCACTCTTCCAGTCGCCCTCTCCACTCATCCAATAAACTGGATATGATAGGGAGTCAGCTGCTATTTTTAGGAAGTTAGCAGGAATACCATCTGCTGCTAGTCTGGTAGGTTTTAGTTTGAGGAGGAGGTTTCTAATTTTAGATGTAGGGACAGGTGAGAGAGAGAAGAATGTTTGGTTAGTACAGTTGCTAGGAGTGTTCCCAGCAGTTGAGGCTGGTGAGGTATTAGTGTTTCTTGGTTGGACAGAGTTTGGATTGAGGTTATGAAATGACAGTTAAGTTGTGAAGCTATATCTTTGCTGCTAGTATAGGGGGAGGTGGGGGTGGGAGTAGCAATTGTTCCAGGTTTTAGTAGGGAGTTGATACTATGCCAAAATGTTTGGAGATTTTTTGAGCATTTGTTTTGGAGACCTAGGAAGTAGTTGTCTGTCTAGTTTGGTTTGTTTTTTGGCTAGATTCCCAAGTTGTTTATACTTTTGATTGGTATTATTGGAGTTTTCTTGTTTCCATTGCTTCCAGGCTTTGTCTCTGGTTTTTAGGGTCTATATTATATCATCGAACGCTTAAAAAAGTGAACACTGATTGATCGACCTAATTTAAGCGAAAGCTTACAATCTCGAACTGTCAGATCAGCGATTTTTTTCCCAGGGAAAAAAATCACTGATCCAAAACACATGCACACAACACAAGCACACCAAACAAACAGAAATCCACACACATACACCTAAAATCTGATACCTAACCCTACACTAAACTATGCACACACCACTAACTACCCACTTACCTTAACCCAAACCCTAAGGTCCGTCACTATCGCACACTCACCTCACTCGCTCCCTAACCCTAACTCACTTAAATCCGCCCTAACCCTCATGTCCACTCAATTGCACACACACCTAACCCAAGCCCTAACCTAACTCACCTAAATCACCCTAACACTCTCATCCACACAATCGCACACTTACCTGAATCCGACCGGTAACTTTCCACCATAACACTGAAAATACCGAAGCAACAGAAACGGACAAATAAATTCTTTCCCTAGGAAAAAATTCGAATTTCTACTGCTTTGATATTTTGCAGTTTCGCGAAAATAAGTTCGATCAATCAGCGTTCGCTTTTTTAAGCGTTCGAGGATATAATATAGACCCAGTTTTTAGCAGGGAGATAAATATATTATTAAAGTAGTCTACTGCATGATCTAGGTGTAAGGTTCTTAGAGGCTGCCAGTTACATCGCTGTAGAATGTTGTTTAGGTTATCTGGGGTTAAGTTATGATCATCCCTGATGTGTCTATAGATTATGGGTTTAGGAGTCTTGGTTCCTTTCCTTAGGAGGAAAGTGAGGAGATGGTCATTGAGACCATCAGGTAAGCATCCAGTCTGATAGTGATCTTTGGGGTTATTTACTAGTGTTCAATCAATAACTGTTTGTTTATGGGTTTTTTTGTCTATTCTGGTGGGTTCTTGAATTAGTTGTTTGAAACCATAGAGGTTAATATTGTTTTTGGGGTTGCTGGAGTTGCAGGCTTGCCAGTCAGTATTGAGGGCTCCTAAAAAAATAATTTCTTGAGGGGAGTTTTGATTCAGCCATTGACGGATTTCTTCAATAGCTGGAGAGTTATTTCCAGGAGGAATGTAGCAGCAAAAGATATTAATTTTTTATCACTGATTATTGATAGGCTAAAGCCTATGGTTTCAGCGTTTTGAAATGTTGGCAAAGGGGTATGAAATGGCTGGAGGTTTATTTCATTTTTGAATAGAATTAAGACTCCACCACCTTTCCTATTTTTTCTATCTAGCCTTAAGATGTTGTAACCTGGTGGTAGAATTTCCTCACTAGGGATATGTGGTTTCAGCCAGGACTCAGTAATGGTTAGAATTGCAGAGCTACATGGAGAACAAATTTGGGATCTCTTGGTTCTTTGAGAAAAACAGGTCCGTCTCTAGGGTGCACCAGAGGAAGGAAAGTCTGTAGATGGCACTTAAATTCATTTTCCATAGATGGAATTGGATTGCAGACCTGCTCAAGTGACATACCAGGGTATTTCATGTTGACCAATGTACTAAGCGCAAAGATGGCCGATGTTTTCTGGTGCCAGATCCCAGGCCATCATAGCCAAGACTATTGTAACTAGCCTCCAGAGGGGAAAACGTGTGGTCACTGATTGTCTAACACAAGGTTAGGATGTCTGGTTGTAAAACCAATGTAAAGTCCTGAATACATACATGATGGTAAACATGTTTTTCATAATGGTGTATTTTGTCTTGTTGCTATTGTTCCAACTGCCCCATATTCTTAAGATAGTCACATGTGCTCCTGAACCCCAATTAGGGGTGTCCAAGACCAGGGGCTGGTTCCTGCTTGAGTTCTACAAATAGCATCCCTTCACTGGTTTCACTTTTGAAGCCCACCACCAGAATTCTTTGTGGATTGGTGGAATGAGGACAGTTACTCTCTCCAAAAGGTGAAGGTGATGGCATCAGAGATTAGTGAGTATCACTGAAGTCTTTTCATGTGTAACTCTGTCAAGGACACCATGACAAGCAACAAGGAAATGCATACCTTACATTTAAGGATGTTTTTCACTGTTAAAGACAGTTGCAGTACAGCCTTGAAAAAGAAAAAACTGAGCACCTCAATCTTTTTCTGCGGGTAAGCAGTCTTCAAATCTTGTGTGACCAAAATGACTCCTAAAATAGCATTTGGTTTGTAAAAGATGAAGCAGGATTTCTGAAGATTACAGCTATGCCTAATTTGGTGAATCACTAAGATCAAGTAGGGTAATAAGGTGAGCTCCTCCACGGATTTTCCCTAAACTTGTCAGTCATCCAGATGTCAACAGATGCAAATGCCCTTCACTCTAAGGTAGGCACAGACTGGACTTAAGCATTTTGTGAATTCCACAAGACAAATGGACAGCCCAAAGGGCAAGCTGGTCTTCTTTTTGTTGGGCTTATTCTGGTTTTAGCCACAAGCCCACAACGAAAGGTGGCAACCCTACTTGAGACGAACATTTATTTCTAGATGGGTTCTGTGAAAATTAAGTGTTCTGCTGCAACACGAGAAAGCATTCACATGATGTGAGAAAAAGCTCTGAACTCGCTTCTTTATCCAGTATTTCTTATCTCCTTTACCCATCAGCCAGCTGGAAACAATTGAATTTAAAAAAAACTGATAAGACCTCTTCCTAAATGTTATGAGGAGGAATGGGTGGTGAGAACGGGTGTAGTCAGAAAGTACAGTACTGTACACTTACCATTAATGTAGATGTTCGAGTGTATTCACTGTTGCAGTCATCACATTTGGGTTATCCCTGCCAGGGTAGCCCTCGGCCAGCAGTTTTTCTTGCCCTGTCAGGAGCCAAGAAATGGTGGAAGAACTCCACCAGTAGACAGTAAATACCAAAAAGTTCCTTTTAAGGAGAGACAGAGAGAAGAGGGGGATGGAGGGAGGGAAACCAGGACTGCAACAGTGAATACACTCAAACATCTACATTTATGGTAAGTGTACACAACTGTACAATGTTCTTCGTTTCACTGTTGCACTCATCACATTTGGGTTGATTTCCAAAGCTGAGGAAAAGGGTGGAGGCAGTCAAGGAGACTAGGGGTTGGCTAGGATGCCCTGCAAGACTGCAGTGGCAAAGCCTGCCCTGGATTTGGAGAAGATAGGCATGTGGTAATGCTTGGTAAAAGTGTTAACAGATGTCCAGGTGGCAGCCTCCAGGATGTCTCTGCTGGGGACTCCTCTGAGGAAAGCTGCTGAGGTGGAGGCTGCTCTGGTGGAGTGAGTCCTGACCCCCTTAGGAGGAGGTTTTCAATGTTGCTTGTAACAGGAATGGATGCAGTGTGCTATCCACTTGGAGATGGTTTTGCCCTCTGCCCCTGCAGCAAAGCTGACCATATTGATCGGTCTTTCTGAATGATTTAGTCCCGTCTAGATAGAATCTGAGCTGCCTGTGCACATCTAGCGAGTGCAGGATCCTTTCCCATTGTTTGGTGGGTTAGGGAAAAAGGTGGGCAAATGAATAGATTGGTTGAGAGCCACACTAGACACCACTTTGGGCATGAAGGATGGGTTTAGTCCTGAGGGACACCCTGTCAGCATGGAAGATGATGAAGGGCTCTACAGCCATGAGTGCTTGTAGCTCAGACACTTCTGGCTGAAGTGATGGCCAGAAGAAAAGCTGTTTTCCAGGGGAGAAAATTTAACTCTGCTAAAGATGCTGGTTCAAAGGGGGGCAGGGTGAGCTTTTCCAACACAAAGTTTAGGTCCCAAGCTGGGGTGGGTGCTCTTCTGGGTGGCCTCAATTTGCTAGCCCCTCTTAGGAACTGTTTGATGAGAGGGTGTTTGAAAAGGGGGGTGCTCAGTGTGGAAATGAGCAGAGATAGCAGAGGCATGAATTTTAATAGAGGAAAAGGAGAGACCACTGTGTAGCAGGGTCAGATAGGTAATCCAGGATGAGAGGTAGGGAGGGCTGTGCCGTATCAGCTCCCTTAGCCTGAATCCAGGTGCAGAACCTTTTCCATTTGTCAGCATAAGACTTTCTAGTGCTAGGGAGTCTAGACTCACGTATAACATCTAGAACCTGTTTACTGAGGTTGGCAGATTGATCAGAGGTCAGAGAATAAGCCAGGCTGTCAAGTTGAGGGTCTGCAATCGGGGACGCATGAATTCTCCTTCCGAATTCTCCTTCCCTCTGGGTCAGGAGGGTTGGGGTCTGAGGGAGATGATATGGTGGCAGTAGGGACAGGCTGCGCAGCAGTAGGTACCAGTGCTGGTGAGGCCAGTCCGGAGCAATCAGAATTGTCCTTGGTTTTTGCTCCCTTATTTTGAGCAGTACCCTGGTGATGAGAGGTAGTGGGGGAAATGCATAGACTGAGAGACTGACCCAGGGGAAGGATAGGGCATCCACTTTCCAAGCCATGCAGTGATGTTCCCTGGTGTAGAACTTGCTCAGCTGATGGTTGGTGTGGGAGGCAAACAGGTCGACCTTCGGGGTGCCCCATGCCTGAGTTATCAGGGTGAAGGTTCCTTGGTCTAGCTGCCACTCGTGCAGGTCTAGAAGATTTATGCTTAAGTGGTCTGCCAGAGAGTTTAGAGAGCCTGGCAGGAATTGTGCTAACAGGTGGAGTTGCATGGCAGAGGCTGTGTGCCAAAGGGTTATGGTCAACCTGCATAGAGGGTAGGAGTGAGTCCCTCCCTGCTTGTTGATATACCACATCACAATGGTGTTGTCTGTTTTGATCAGGAGGGCCACTGGGGAGAGAAGGGGCCTGAAAGCTGTCAATGTGTGCTGGACAGCTAACATCTCTTTTTGGTCGATGTGCAGATGGATTTGCTGTGGGCTCCATTGGCCCTGTATGCACCTGCCATCCAGGTGTGCACCCCAGGCATAATGTGATTCGTCTGTGGTGAGGGTCTACGCGGCGTGGGGGGGGGGGGGAGTGAGAAAGGTAGTCCCTTGTTGTGGGAGCATGCTGCTGCCCACCAAAGAAAGTTTTTTCCTTAGGCAAGGTATCATTGGTATAAGAGTTTCTAGGTCTTGACAGTGTTGACAACAAAGGCTTTTTAGGTACCACTGTAGTTTCCTCATATGCAGTCTGGCATATGGAATGAGTAGAATGCAAGATGCCATGAACCCCAGAGCTTGTAGGACTATCCTTGCAGATAACTGGGGTCTGATGGCTATTTGAGAGAAGCAGGCTGTCAGGTAAGTTTGCTTTTCTGGTGTAAAGAATGCCATCTGGGATGCTGTGTCCAGGCTTGCTCCCAGGAATATAATCCTTTGGGTGGGTACTAGTTTGGATTTCTTTTCGTTGATAGTGTACTCTAGGAAGGTCAGTAGGGACTTTACAAAGGCCAGGTGCTTGATCAGCTTTTCCTGACTGTCTGGCTGAATTAGGCAGTCGAAGTATAGGTAAATGTGGATATTCCTTTGTCTGCAAAAGGCAATGGCGGGAGCCAGACATTTTGTGAAAACTCTGGGAACAGTAGATAAGCCATAGGGAAGCACAGAGAACTTAAAGTGCAGAGATCCTGCCCTGAAACGTAGATATTTCCTGTACGATTCCCTGATAGGGATGTGGAGGTAGGCCTCTTTTAGGTCTAGGGTGGCTAGCCAAGCATTCTTGATAAGCATGGGTAGGAGTTGCTGGAGGGTGAGCATTTTGAATTTTGGTATCACCAGGAAGGTGTTTAGAATTGATAGATCGAGGATGGGGTGCCAGGTGCCCTCTTTTCTGGGTACCAGAAAAAGTCTGGAGTAGAAACCTTGGCCTATCGGTTCTGGAGAACGTGCTCTATTGCCCTCATAGAAAGCAGGGAAAGAACTTGCTTTTTTGCCTCTGCCCACTGGTTTGGAGGTAGATCTAGTAACACTTTTGGGGTTGGAAGATTGTGGAATGAAAATTTGTATCCCTGGGATACTATGTTGAGGACCCAGCAGTCGTTGTTAATGGTGGCCCAGGTGCTTGCGTGGAAGGAGAGTTTTCCTCCTAGGGGCACTTGCAGGTGGGCACAGGGAGGGGGTGGGGGAGGAGAGTCATTGTGAGTGGCTTAGAACTCCCTGGTTTTGAAGTGGAAGAACTCCATTGCTTTGATCTCTACATTCCCTGTGGCTGCTGTCTGGGGGGGGGGGGGTCTGCTTCCCCGGGGTATGGGCTGAACTGACCTGGTGGGGGCAGGAAAGGACCAGTGCTTGAAGGGGCAATGCCTGCTGAACCAGGGTGGCTGGACCTGTAGGAAATCCTTAACTGTCTGCATAGATTTAGCTTTTTCTTCCATCTTTTTTAAGACCTCCTCTGCCTTGGTGCCAACTAAGTCATCTTTGTGCAAGGGTGCATGCAATAATTTAGATTTGACATGGTCAGGCAAGGGCTGTTCCTTAAGCCCAGCATGCCTTCTATGGACAGAACCAGTGACTGCTGCCCTGTAAGAAGCTTCAAGGGCATCAAAACCACAGTGTAAGATGTGCTTAGTTACTTGACTTGCAGAATGCATCAACTCTTGTAACTCTTTAGATTCTGCACAAGCAAAAAAAGACACTTTTTGTTTGAGGAGTTCCATGGTATGTTGCTGAAATTTTAGCATATATGGAACTAACAATTTAGTGCTCTGATAGCAAAAGTAGCAGAGGTGTATACTTTTTTACCCCATCTGTCTAGTGCTCGGGAATCCCTATCTGAGGGGGTAGGATTCTTAGCAGAGGTTGCTTTAATTCCTTTAGGCCCTTGAGAAATTACCTCAGGGTCAGCAGTAGGATTTTTGAAAAGAAGTTTGTGCGAGTCAGAGACTCTGTAATACCCGTCAGGTTTTCTGGGTGCAGGAGTCAAAATGGATTCCAGGAAAACATCGTCCACAACATCCAGGACTGGGGGAATGGCCAGGGATCTGTGCTGTGGAAGCTCTAAGAATTCTATGAGTCTCATTTTAGACTGAGGGTAGTTCTGACATTTCCATTGGAAATGCTCCCTTAAGGTATGAAGGGTTTCCCCAAAGGAAAAGTCCTCGAGTGGAGAGGCTGAAGGAATGGATTCCTCTGCATCAGAATCTTCATAAGCAGAGAAGGTTGCATGTCTTCATATTCAGATGCATCAGAGTCATCAGACTCCTCTTCAGATAAAACTACTGGGGACAGATCTCTTTTCCTTTTGGAAGGGGTAGCATGGCTTCCGCTGATCAGCATGATAAGGTCTGCTGCCATTTTAAACATTTGAGACTGAGGCAAGGAAGCAGGTGCCTGAGATTGGGTAGTCAGTTTCTTAGGTGTGGTTTGTACCCTAGGCCTTAGAAAATCGGTAGTTTTTGAAAGAACGGCAGACTCTAAAGAAGTCGTTGGTTTGTATCGAGAATCGGTACTGTGAAGTACTTGCTTGGAAGCCGGTGCCTGCACAGTGGCTCTGGACCCATCCAAGGTAGCGACAACCACAGAATCCTTATTTGAAGAAGATTTTTGCGGCATACCGGACTCTGAAAGGGTCTCGGTAGCGGCCTGCGAATCCACAGAAGCAGGCATCAGGGGCTGTGAAAGCGCTCACTGAGGACCTGAGAAATGACAACAAGCTTAATGGAAGCGTTGTCGGTAAGTCTGGACCTGTGTGGTCTATCTCTGTCTTTATCTTTACGTTTTTTTGGAAGATCTGCTGTCAGATGGCTTACCAAAGCCATATCAAAAATTGTAGGTTGTAAGCGAAAATATCTAGCTACAATAAGGGCCCGACGACGTATAGTTCTGGTGTTAAACAAAACACAAAAGCGGCAGCGGGGAACGTCATGGTCTGGGCCTAAGCAAGTGACACAGTAAGAATGAAAATCTCGGTGTGGTATTTGCTTTCCACAGGCGAAACAATTCTTAACTTTTTCTGACATTGGTTAGAGCAAGAAAAAAGGATCCCCAATGGGGTACTTAGCTTTAGAAGACTTCAGCTTCAGTTCGGAAGACGAAACTCAGGTAGCGGCCAACCGGCTCTCATATGAACTGCTTCTGCTTCGGGATCCATGGCAAGAAAGACTGATGTAATGGCGTCGGCTGCCTTACTTTATACTACTGATGACCTAACGTCTGAAGCAACAGCAACCGACACAGAAATACTAAGCCTCTGGTATTCGGGCTAACCTGGCAGGGATAACCCAAATGTGATGGCTGCAACAGTGAAACACGAAGAACATCTGGGAGGAGTCCTCTTGGCTTGGTAGGAGGGATCTTTTGCCCCTGTGCTTGTCAGACTGCCCGTCTCAGCCTCTTTCCTCCATTTTCCTGAATATGTCCTGAGAGTGAGGTCCAAGAAGCAATTCTATGCCATGGAAAGTTTTTAAATGCTCCCCTTTAACTGACTCACTTGTAAGCCGAAGTCTTAGCTATGTATAATGAAGATGAGGCAGCTGTTCTGGCAAAGGCGTCTGTGATGTCACAGCTGCACTTATGAACTCTCAAGGTGATCTGCAGCAGTTTGGAAAAGTTTTACTTAAGGGATGCATCCTGCACCTCCACATACATGTCCTCAATCTCCTTGACACTGGAATAAAGTGGGTTTGACAACCAACACCTGTGACATTCAGACAGACAGAAATATAAACTCTCTTGCTAAATCTTTTCAAGGCATTCATTTCTTTGCCATTTAGATTAGCAGACAACAGTTTTGATCCTCTGGCCACATCCAAAGAAACTTTAGTATGATTAGCCTCCAGAATCTAGTACAAATATATCTATTTCACCACCACCTGGTAGAACTTGGGACTTCCTGGGCAATAACAGCTGTCAATCAAATTCCTAATGAAGTGTTTTTAAAACCATCCTTGACAGTTTGTATAACTGGCAACTGATTTGGCTTCTTCAGTACCTATTAAAAAGGAGCAGTGTTTACACAGTAAAAAGGTTCCTAGTTTCCCAATTAAAGTCCTCCCCCATTAAAATTAGAAGTAGGAACCCTGAGTATAAGGATTCATCATCAATGATGTCACATCAGAAGTAAGAGTACATGTGAGTCTTCCTCTTCATCGATGTCTGAGTCCGTTATTAAGAAGATGGTTCTCTGCTTATCTTAGAGAAAGCCATCTCAGAAGTAAATCTTACTAGGCAAGGAAGGCGAACCAATGGATCTTACTCCACACTACTACATACTGCTCAGTCAAACACTTGCAAGCAAAAAAAAAAACAAGGTGGGCCTTAACTGTTTCTCCTGCAGAGAGGAAAAAGTATTTTTTTCTTCAGGGCCTGCAGACTCGAACAAAAAAAAAAAAAAAAACTGAAATACCCACTGAAAAAGAATGGCTTCTGAAGCAGAAAGTGCATACTGGCAATGTCCAGCAACCAGGGAACTGAAGTTTAGCTGCATTAATTTCTAACCTGAACAGAAGAGGCTTGAGTCATCTGTATCAGATTGACAAAGGGGAAACACCACAGATGGCAACACTGGATCAGGGGGCTGGCAAAGCTGCATCTCTCCAAAGCTAAAGCCCTCAAACAATAGACAGGGGAATAAAGGAAATCTTTCTCTAGATCCAGAAGCATTGGTTGCTAGTTCTTTAATTAATTAATTTTAGGGCACTTTGAATTCCTCTTCAGTTGAACAGAAAAGGGCTCTCTTTCTGATTTATGGACAACCTACTGTTACTCCTAAAGCAAGAAGATTTTCATGTTCTACAACTATAGCTCCCAAACAGTGGATCACAGCTTAACATTGAAAATATATCTTAAATGTTTAGGTCTAGTAGCTGCAGCTCCAGAATATAATATCCACTGTGCGTGACTATAGCGATGACCAAGATAAACTGCAACCATGAATGTCTGCCTCCCAGCTGCTTTGCATAATGAACAGTTTATGCAACATCTTTTCAACTACAAGTGTCAAAGCAAAAAAGGCCTTAGACTGGACAGTGCTGGCTTGCAATGTCTGAAAACTGGATGGCTGTGCTTTAATTCAGTGCATCCAGCTTCATAATGGTATGACCTTTGTCTGTTTACTGTGTAAGCCACAGTTTTGCCAGTTCTGACACTGTCTGCGAGTGTGTGAGACAAGAAGTTGAGGCTAATTTTTGTGATATAGTTGACCTCTGAAAGAAAAAGAGTACAGACAGTATAAACTTGATTTCTGGACTGAGTGGAAGCAACTGTTGAATATAAGGTTTTCCTACATTAACTGACATCAGTTCACTCCTACTCAGCACTCACAGCCATGTATACTTCTTCTCTCATTCAGTATATGCTCTGCTCCTAGTCTTAATTCTTTTGCTGATTGCTTTCACATGTCTAATTATTTTATTTGCTTCAATCGTTTACATTTTGTTGATTTGGTTAACCCTATTCGGTCATGCTCATTTTTCAGAGGGGCCCAAGGATTACTTCCAAACAGTAATATGTGCAATAAGAAAATACAGTAGGCTACATTTACAATATTATAAATATACACACAAGCATTAAAATTAAATGTAGATACAGTTAGATTTGCAAAAAAACAGACTCACCAATTCATATTCACACAGGAGTACCCTGAGGAATTAAATCCAAACTCCAAACCAAATTCCAACATACAGCGGCAACGTATAGTGCGACAACATTTAGTGCAAACATAGAATGGTAGATTTATATTGCACACTAAAGTTTACAAAAGCATATTTGTAAGATGGTAGATAGATATTAAATACAATAAAAACACAGTAAAGTAACAATTAGTAGTAGATACAATGCAGCTGTTCTACAGAAAGTAGATTAGCAATAAGGAAGTTTATGGATTCACTTCAACTAGAATATGGACCTGTAACAGAAACAACAAACTTTAAAAGCTTTTATTTTGGCAAAAAAGTGAAGTCCAGTCATTTGCATGGGTTGTGGGTATGGTTTGTCTTCCAAAATCTCATGCCTCCATAAAAAAGTCCCACTCTGGCCATTTATAAAGGTGGTGACCCTATATGAGAAGGCCCAGGACAGAATGCACACTGAAGGTGAAATCATTCAGTAATATTTGTAGGTCAGAAGCACACTTGTTCGTGACTTTTTGCAGGGATGACATCCACCTCAATAAGATCTCCAAATGTACAGGCCAATAATGTAAAAGAAGAATTTCACTAGAGAGAGAAAAGAAAATCCAAAAAAACAGCACTTATCATAGTTTTGGAAGACATCTGGATAGTACCAGGGGACTAAAACCCAATTATTCATGCAGGATAAACAAATAAATTAGCACAAGTACATTCCCCTTTACACCACACATACTACTGATGTCAGTGGTGTGGGACAAGAAAGTTCTGCTTGGAAGACATCCAAAAGCTCTAGAAGTCAGTCCGGATGGTCAACATTTCTCAGTAGAGTGGTTTACACTCAAATACTGATACTGAATAAGTAATCCCCATAACGAACATTGGCATTTTTCCACATAGTTAAGACATACAGCATGCAAAAATAATTGCAGTCCGATGTAGCCATCCCACTCAACTTCACTAGCCTTCATCTAATAGTAATAACGCAGATGAACATAAGCAAGACTTAAAGATAGGGGATATGTATGATTATGATACAGAATGAGCATTCTTATGGTCATCCACTCGTAAATTAGTCAAGCAGGATGACACACGTCATTGTGCATGTTCTGGGGATCCTTCAGGTACCAATGTTTCAAGTAGTACTGGTATAGAAAGTATGGGTGAAATATGTACAACATATACCAATGGTTGGGTCAAGTCAAGCACACAAACAGCCCAAACAGCTGTTGAAAGGATCTACTTTCAATCAGGACTTTCCTTTGAATAGAGGGAGGAAGAGAAATAACAGCAGTGGCCTATGGAACAGATACCAGCTGACGCCGAAAACGCAGCAACACAATAAATAAGACAATGACTTTTTACACGTAGTCTACTAACAGTGTTCCACAAACACACAATTTAATTTAAATGGTATTCTACTAAATGCATACTGAATATTTCAAACAGCACAATTAAAGAACGCATGATTGATTTGTTAATCATTAAGCTTAAAGTTTATACCTACTGTGTTACACTGATACTATATTACAAAAAGAGGAATTTTTTAAATTGTATGAAAAATTACATTTAGTTCATTACTGACAAGTAGATAAGAATCCTATATTTAGGTTATATAATGAGTGTAATACTATGTTGTCTGAAGACTTAAGTGAAGATGATTTTTTTCATGTTCAGAAGATGAAATATTATAAAATACTTAAGATTCAGATGCTGATTAAAAGTAATTTATGCCACTTTTAGTAATGACTGTATAAAACGTTATGCACTAATTGTGAATACAGAAACTGAGCAGATATTTAATGAATTTCAGCTGGGGAAAAAGGATGTAGTTTATGAATTAAAAAAAATTGCAATTTATTGAAGTTTTTGAGGGACCAGCATGATCTAATTATTAGGCCAGTAGATAAAGGAAAGAACATAGTAATTGTAACTAAACACTACTATAAAAATGTGCATGCAGCTTTTTATGCATTTGGACACGTGTGGGTCTCAAAGAATATTTACAAATAATTTGTTCGTAATTTTAAAAGTATTATACACAAAGTCATTCATTTAGGTTATTTTGTAGAAAAAGACTTTGATATACTAGTGTTTCCTGCTACACAGATGCACAATTTTTGACTGCATCCCTAAAATTCACGATATCTTAGAGGAATACCCAGGCCATCCAATACTATCCCTGTGTGACACATTACTGGAAAATGTTGGTAGGGTAATTAAGCATGATTTGTTACCGCATGTGTATACATTACTTTCACACATTACAGACTCCCAGGATTTTTTAAAAAAAATATGGAAGACCGAAATGGAATTCAGTGATGTATTGGTTTTGGATGTTTAAAATCTATATACTACTATATGGCACTGTGATGGCTTACAGGTAATTCAGTATTTTTTTTCAGCACTGTCCAACTACTACTATGTATATTATTGAACTGATATAGTTATGTCTAATTTTTTTATGTTTAATGAGTTCATTTCTAAACAATTGGTAGGTACTGCGATGGGGGCATCTTTCTCTCCTCCTTATGTTCATTTTTTGATGGGTCTGTTTGACATTAACTGCACAAAGTATTATCATTACAGAGGTGATTTGATTTTATTTATGTAAGGGGGTAAAGAAAAAGCTGTTTCATTTATTTATGAATTAAATAATTTTAATTTAAAACTGGCAGGTAACATTCAAGAAAACATAGTTAATTATTTAGACATAATTTTATCTTTGGATAATAGTGAGATACAGGTCTATGTCATATAATCGAACTTCCAAAATTTCGAACACCATATGTTCGAACTTGAAAGTTCAAAATTTGACACAACGAAACCCCACGCTGTTCCAAAAAACACACACACAACACAAGCACACCAAACACCTAATAAACCTACAGTACACCTTACATACACAACTATCTATGCACTAACCTTAACCCAAGCCCTAACCCTAAGGTCCATCACTACCAGACACTTACCTTACCCGCACCCAAACCCTAAGATCCGTCACTATTGCACACTTGCCTTACCCGCGCCCTAACCCTAAAGTCCGTCACTATCGCACACTTACCTTACCCGCACCCTAACCTTAATGTCCATCACTATCATACACTTACCTTACCCACGCTCTAACCCTAATGTCCGTCACTATCGCACACTTACCTTCCCGTGCCCTAACCCTAATGTCTGTCACTTTCACACACTTACCTTACCCGCGCCCCAACTCTAACGTCCGTCACTTTCACACACTTACCTTACCCGCACCCTAACCCCAGCATCTGTCACACTCGCACACTTACCTTAACCCAATCAGTAATGTTTGCACCACAGTACAGAAAATGTCAAAGCCGCGGAAACAGCCAACTGAATTCTTTCCCTGGGAAAGAATTTGAATTTCCACTGCTTCGACATTTCTATTTTTCGAACTTCCCCGTTCGAGCTTCCAAGACTCGACATTTAGGACGATCGATTAAATAACAAGAACCCGTGAGATAAATACTAAATTTTACCGTAAGCCCACAGGATGTCAGATTATGTTCACGCTAGTGGTTTTCATCCAACACATTTAACAGATTCTTTACTTTATGTTGAAATGTTGAGAGCAAGAAGGGCTTGCAGTCGGACACGAGATTTTTTGCCAGAGGCTCCAAACATTATGAATATATTTACAAGAAGGCAATATAACAGACATAGCATACAACAGGCTTATAACAAAGTGTCTAGATTTACCCAGGAAAAAGCAAAAAAAAGATATATATTTTTTTCATAATGGACTTTATTGGATTGTCATAGTAAATGTAGTTAAAAGGACATGGTCTATAATGACTGAAGATAGCATTATATACACACAGTGTTCCTAAAGTTTCCTATAAAAGAAGTAAGAACCTACAGAGGTATGCTGGCACATAATTATTTGATCTTTAGAAATTAAATACATACAGGGATTAGTATGCGGAAGAGGGATGCCTTCCTTTGTGGAAAGCATTCTGTTTGTTCTAATACTGGTAATTGTTTTTCCATGATAAATGGAATACAATTTATCCTTATTGAAGCCTTTAATTGCAATTCTAGCCAGGTGGCATATGCTCTCACCTGTCCCTATGGGTTGTTCTATACTGGTGAAACTAACAGAAAATTTAGCACTAGATTAAAGCAATACCTCAGGGATATACTTTTGAGCAAAACAGATGAAGCTATGAGTGAGCATTTCACAAAGAAACAGGATAAAAATCCTGATGTACTGGCGGCAACTATTTTGGTACAAGTCAGAGTAAGACAGCAGAAACTCATTTAGTAAAAGGAAAACCTTTGCATCAAGAACAGTGTGTGTATTTTAAAGTATGGAACTTTGGAATGGGGGGGGGGTTAAATAGGGGAATCAACTGGAAATATCTGACATACTTAGAATCATCAGATTGTTTGCAACAATGATTTAATTGTTTTATTGCCTCACTGTTTTTTTGTTGAGTGTACATGTATGTATACAGATGTGTGTGTGTGTGTATATATATATATATATATATATATATATATATATATATACACACACACACACATATATATATATATATATATATATATATATATATATAGGTTTACTATCATACAGTCGACATTCAAAAGATAGACCCACCTGAAATGTTGTCTAAAACATTGAACACGGAAAGTCGAGGTGGTCAGAATGTCGCAAACACACTTCCTATTGCGAATTTGACCTCTCTCGACATCAGTGGTGTGCAGTCCGACAATGCACACCACGCGACGTGAAGCATCCCCTACACCCCTTGTACATTATACATTCCACTCAAGAAAAGGGTAAATTTCCCAATCCTCACTGTACCACGATCTCTAGTGACAAGATCGACTTCATCTGTGTGAATGCACTGTGCATTCGCTGAACCCAGATTCGCACAACTGAAGGTTCGGCAACACGAGTCAGCCAATCGTTATTCGACATCCTGTGGCCGACGAACTTTCTCCCAAAATTTTAAATGTAAACCATACTTTTTCTTACCAAAAGCTCATGCTTTCAAAAAGTAAAAATACGACCCCAGTTATGTGAAAGTGCACTTTCGCAATTACTGGTTCACTGAACCAGTAATCGTAAAAGAATAAAAGGTTGTTTAGCCAAGATTTTAGAAGTGATTTCATGACCTAGTAATAGAGAGTACTATCCAAGTCAAATTTTTTATCATCCTGTGTTTGCATTTGTGATTTTAGAAGCTGGTACTTTTTAAAGAGCAATTCTGCAGGCACTGTCAGATGTACAATTCATGGCTTATAGTAATAAAATTACAAAAAGCTTGAATTTTTCTTTCTCACAGTATGTATCCACTAGTTTACATTGTGACTCTAATCACCTGCTGTAATCCTAGGCCACTCTTACATTTCACGACTTGTTAGTTCATCTAACATATTTATGAAGTGAATACAATAAAAAAAAAAAACTTCTTAACCTAATCAGTTTTAAAATCTATGGAAAACAGTTTGGGGGTTTAAAAAAACAAAGTTAACAATATAAGAACCAGCTGTGGAAATGTCAAGGATGTGGTAAAGGAGGGTGAATTATCCAGTGTTTAAAATCTCTGCTCACTTCTACATCAAGCATGATACTTGTAAAATTCAGGACACTTTTCAGATCTATTTCCCACCTATATTCATCTACGATCAGCTGTACCAAAAACATTAAAAATGTGCCAAACCAAATGTCTGCATGACTTTCCTTAATTTCAGTCAACCAATTTCATTTAATCACTGTTTGAAAGGGCAGATACATCCCAGGAACAAAATGTTGCTCATCCAAAACAGTTCTAATTACTACATTCCACTGATGACGCAGATCCCATTAGGTATGCTGTCGTCCATCGACCAACTTAACTGAATAAACTACTTGAATCTTTATTCCTCTAATAGGGATGGCATCAGAAGAAGAGTCCGCTACATCTACTAGAAAAAGAGATTTTATCTGGACTAATCCTTTGCACACTATGAACCTAATGAAGGGCAGACATGGGCATGGGGTATTAACGGTCATGTACAGAAAGGAATGGGGAGTAAATGCAGAAAGATGACATTGGTGATGCACCAGCATGAATAAAGCAACAAAGGACTGCTGGCATTAAGAAACCACAAGAAGCTGACACATTAATAGCTACTAGGCAAACAGAAATTTAATGCAATAATTCACAAGAAAGTCAGATGCACCCAACTCCTAGTGCAGTACACAGAAGAAACAGACATAATTCCCATGCGAGCACTCCTTCCACTTTGTTGGTGTCCATCATCAATGCATCGATTTGACGGTAGTACATAAATCTATCTGGTCATGAGACAAGAACTGTCAAAATACCAGACAGCATGATGTGAGGTAACTAGATGCTAAGGAGCATTTGTTGCTTTTTATGTTTGCAATTTTCTGCAATTTAATAAATTAAAATAATAGATTGCACAGAAAGGCTAAAGGGGTAATAGTATTCTGTGGCACTACATACAGAGGTCAGGCAGCAAATGATCCCACAGTGCCACTCCCTGGCCTCTGCGTGGTCACTGGTACTACTGAAAACTAATCCTCGCCAGGCAAAACAGAAAGGAAACAGTGTTACATATGAAAATACAGCTGTAAGACTTTGCTCTGTCTTAGTCTGATTTGCACAGCTTGTTCAGAAACAAGCCTTTAAACAGTGTAGATTTTTAAACTGACACTGATCAACTAAAGTTAATGAAAAGTGAAGGGAGTATTACCGAGAAAATGTGGACATGCTAAGCTTGCATTGGACAGAAGGCCTATACAGAAGTGAAAATGGATAACCTAATATATTTATAACACATCAAAACATTCCTGTAATGTGCTGGCAGCAAGTCAAATATAAATATTAGGATAGGGCATGTGTTCTGAAGATATGAATTAGTCTCAAAGATGCAGCACCCTGCTTCATTAAGAGTCAGGATTTTGTTGTTTAATTTGAATGAATGCCATCGAATGGGACACAGTCGTTGCCATATCCTTTGCTATGGGTCAGTGGCAACGTGCTGAAAAGTTCTGTTAGCAAGAGAAGCAAGCAGGGGGTTTTGCAAACACGGAGAATCTCAGGATGGGGTAAGTAAAGCTACAGATGCATGGGAGATAGCCTGTCAGTAATGGGATGGAGACACTGCTGACTCTGGAAGCTGATGAACACCTAGTGTAAAACGATGCATTGACAGCCAGTTCCATATTAACATAACAGTGAGCTGTTGTCATGGCAGGGAAAGCTTCCATAACAGGGCTCAAGTGCCTACTAAAATTGTGAAATACTGTGGGGAAGAGGAAGGAAAACCACTAAAGCTCAGCAATGTGCTGGTGTACAGGCAACTCTTAGGGCTGTACTTAATGAATGAAGCAATAACAGCAAACAGCAAAGTGCTAAGTGTGTTAATGTTTATGTCAGTTCAAATGTGCCCAATACATGTATTTGTAGATCAAACATAGTGCTCAATAGAATGCCAGTACAGAGTTTTTTTTTCCTGGCCTCTGCTAATGTATTCTGCTAAGTCAGAATTTTCTAGTGAAACTAATAAACAAGTAAGTAAGGTCACCACAGCAAGTGAAATCCCTAAAATTGCATTTCACAAACAGTTTGAATCATTTAACTGAAACATTTTCACAATTTCTGATACAAAATATTCATAAAAATTAAATACCCCTTCCACAAGTAAGCATATTTTCATCCCAATCCATTTTAATGTGTATAAATAAGTGAAAGTGCATGTTTACCAAGTGCTGATCCATCAAGCAGAGCAAGAACAGAAAGTCAAGTTTTATGTACTTCAATTGTGAATATCTGGCAGCATCTCATATAGCAGGTCTCCAACCGAAAGGCAATATTTCTTTGGCTAAGGTCTAAACTGCCAAGATGTAATACATAAATCTGCATTTAAAATGAAGTGAAAATGCATAATCTAATATATTTATAACACATCACATCAAAACATTCCTGTAATGTACAGGCAGCAAGTCAAATATATGTAAGCATTAATTATATACATATATATCTATATATGGGTCTACTTTAAAACACTGACACGCAAAACACAGAAGACGAGAACACAGAGACTGGAAGATCGACAACTGAGATGACCTACAGTTTAAAAGCCCGATGTTGAGAACACCGACATGTTAAGGTAAGTGTGCTTAGTGACAGACTTTAGGGTTAGGGGCGGGTTAAGTGAGTTAGCGTTAGGGTGTGGGTAAGGTAAGTGCGCGATAGTAACAGACTTTAGGGTTAGGGGCAGGTTAAGTGAGTTAGGGTTAGGGTGCGGGTTAGGTGAGTGTGCGATAGTGACGGACCTTAGGGTTAGGGTTAAGGTTAGTGCATAGATAGTTGTGTATGTAAGGTTTAGTGTAGGTTTGTAAGGTTTTTGTTGTGCTTGTGCTGTGTGTGTTTTTTTGGAAAAGGTATAGTGTTCTCGTCGTCGGTGTTTTGCGTGCCAGTGTTTTAAAGTAGACCCATATATATATATATATATATATATATATATATATATATATATATATATATATATATATATTATACACACACACACACACACACATACATACATATATATATATGCATTCTTCTAAATGTTAATATTTTACATATTCACTGTCGCCCCTTGGCTATGGTTTTATATGTTATCTTTCTTAAATACCTTAATGGCAATATTGTTTTTTTTTTTAAATTTGTATTCATCAGTGCATTTCTTACTTGTTATTGTTTTTGCCATCATCAGTAGTGTGGCCAGGGTGAGGTAAAGGGGGCAGCCACCCAGGGAACAAAGTGACGGGGGGGGGGGTTGCAATTAGCAAAAGCAGATTTGTCTGTAGTACATTCATTTTGCAGTCAGGCTGTGTGTAATATAACTTGTAGCAAACTACTTGACACAGAGTTTGCTACAGTTTTAAAACAGAGCAGAATACCTTTTTTTTTTTGCTCCTTGAGTTGCGGAGCACACATCATCAGACCTGGTGTTATGACCTTGAACACAAGTGAGAAGCTCCAGGTCAGAGAGAGGACCTTTTTTTTTTTTTGAGAGTTGAGGGGATCAGCACTGGATGCTAGATAAGCCAGCTAGGGCATTAGCCATCACAGCCCAAGTTGTGCCTGAAAACAGTACCTGGACCAGCTTACTTACCTGGTTAATTAAGTATAAGCAAAAAATAAAAGAAATAAACTTTGTATACTGGAGTACTACTATACCCACTGCAGGCCATGTACTGCTGACAGTGACTGAGTAACAAACAAAGGAAACAGTGAACCTTCTTTGTTCATTCTTTGTGCCTGAGAAACCTTTATGAGTAAGGAATAAAAACTGATTCATCAGATCATTTTCAGAATTATTTTGTTCACTTATTTTTATTTATCCTCTGTTGATCAGGTTAGTCCCACTATGCTAGTAGCCACCTTATAGCGGAGACCCAATGTGGTATTTATACTACTAGGGAAAACTTGGCCAGGGCATGGTTGAACTTTCCCTACTCACGATCTGTGTTTACACTGTTGTTTGTGAAAATGCGTGCACTTCCCGTTCCTAGCGCTAAGGCTGCTGGGAGGACAGTGTGCAAGATGGAACAGCAGCAGGGAGCAAAGGTGTCAGCTCAGAGGCAGTATGTGGCGTTGACATGGAGGATTCGGAGTAGGTATTCCAGAAGAGGTTGTTTCAGCAAACCAAAGAAACAGCTATAAAGGAGTGTAGGGTTACAATCCTCCAGTCAGGACAGTTACAGGATGATAAATTGCACAACATAACAAATCAGAGTGAGCCAGAGAAGGACATGTCCTGGAGTGATAAAATGGAGAAAATAATTGAAAGAGATGAAATGGAAATGTTGGAGTTAAACAGTGAAACAGTACTATGCAGAGACTGTACCAGCTACTCAGAAAGAATGGAGAGAGAGAAAAATGGAAGATGACAGTGCAAAAATAAAATCTGTACTAAGAATACAGAAAAGAACTGAACAGATATGAGGTATGGGATAATGTAATTCTACCACTGGGAACAAAATACAAGAGGCAAGAGTATTTTTCTAATTAACAAAGACATATTTTGTGACATTATTTTTGAGTGTGTGCAGATATTTACATGAATATGAAAAAAAAGACAGAATGACAGACCTTGAAATGAATATATAATAAGGGCATCTTTTTCAGAGACTAAAAAGAAAGTGCACATACAATTCCAAATGAAGCACAGAGAGAGAGAAAGAGAGAATTTAAAAATATTTTAAAATGTATGCAAAGAATTATTAGACATTTCAAATGTTTATGAAAACAGAGGTTTAAGGAGTGGTACATGGGACTAATATTATTCTGAAAATGGAAATGGATAAAAGTGTACATATCCCAATTGTTAAAAATGTTGATGGCAACAGGGGTGGGGTGAAATACTGGGGACAACCAAGACTTGTTATTTTTGTGGAAAAGAACATTTAATTAATAGTTGTTATAAGAAGAAATGTTATATGTGTGGTAAAACAGGGCATGAAGCAAAACATGAGATCTTGAATGTTATAAATATAAAAAAGGGGGGTATTTATGGATGAAGTGTAAAGAAGATGCGTTAAGCATCTCAAACCAATTGGAGAGGAGACAGAAACAGATGAAACCTCAAGAAAGAAGGAGACCCTGAACAAGATAATAATGGAGCTGAATTAGAGGTAGCATCAGAAGTTAGTGATATAAAAGATATACGTTGGAAAATGGTAAGAGGAAGAAAAACGTCTATTAGTACAGAAGTTAAAGGCAGAAAAAGAACATTTAAAGCTATTAACATAAAGGGAAAAAGGGAATGGATGACATGTTTCTTATAATGAATTAGTACTGGATAATATCCCCTAAACTAAGAAATAGAGAAAGGAAGAATGTAAGAATTATTTCTGTGAATGTTAACAGTATGAAAAATATTAGAAGAATAGTAATTTTAGAATAGTGCAAAACGTGATGTTAACATAATTATTTTGGAAGACTTAAGGATTTTGACACAGGAAGAAAGACTATAGACACAAAAGGTTATGGGATGGGGAAATAATATGGAACATAGGGAAAGAACAGCGTAGTTCTATGTAGAAGAGTAGTAAAAATTCTGGATGTTATATTAGTAAAAAAATGGGAAGGACAACTATTCTAGATTTAAGAAAAAGTGTACAGAATTACTACTTTATATGTAACTAGTAAAAAAGGGAGAATGTATTCCAGAAAATACTGGATTATGTCTTTATTAACATGGAGGATAATTACAGGAGAGTTCAATTGTGACTTAAGGGGAGATAAAAAGAAAGAAAAATGGAAAAGATTAAAAAAAGATGATGAAAATAATACAATGTGGAAAATTAGTTATATGGAACAAAAAAAACATGGACTTATATGAGAGGTATAGCAACAACGACCACAAAGAAAATACCAGTGAGAAACAGCTCAACTTTCATAAATTTAATATACAAAAATATATTTCACTTCTCTTAGCGCCTCGGCCAACAGCCTTTACAGAGTAGAAAAACAGCAAGCACATTTGAAGTAGTATATATAGTAAAAGAACCAATTAATACATATAAGCAATCAATTAATTATTCAATTATAAAAAAAATTTTAAACTTTTAAAGTTACACTGGTCATATAAAACTGTGCCAATTACATTCCTTGTTTAGTCCATAAGGACTTAGAGTATTATATTTCATAATCAATAAAGACTCCTTTTGTCTTAACACATTTTTTTGAAGAGTAACATTATTAAAATGTAATGGTACATGTTCTAAAATAGAAACTTTCATACATTCTAAACTACCATCATGTTCATTATTAAAATGTTCTGCAATGGGGCTGTTCATCTTTTTATTCCTCACATCTCTTACATGTTCCTTTATTCTCTGGGATAGAGTACGTTTGGTTTCACCAATATAATATTTCTTGCATGAGCAAAAGATTACATAAATAACCCCTGTACTAAGACAGGAGTATTTTGCTCTATTTATAATTTTTTTCCCATTAATTTCTCTTATTTCCTTATTTATAAAGGGACATATAGAGCACTTATTACATGAAAAAGTACCTACTTCATTAATATTAATTGATATAGGGTTTTGTTTTTCCCTATATACACTATGAACCAGGAAATCCTGTATGTTTCTACCTCTCTTATATGATATCACCAGTTCCACATTCTTCAATGAAATAATTTCTTTTTTAACAAAATCCCAATATTCTTTTATTGTATTATTAATCATAGGAGAAAAATTTGTGTATTTAGTTACAAAAAATAATTTGTCTACATTCTGTACATTATTATTATACTGCCCAACATTATATTTATTTTTAAATTTTTTATCACCAAATACTTCATTATAACTATTCATAACATTCAATTTATTATAGCCTCTATCAATAAACAGATTAGCTGCTTTCAAAGCTTCATTAGCTGCTAGAGAGGCATCACTACTTAATCTTTTTATTCTAGTGAATTCTCCATAAGGAATAGCTTTTAATGTGTGTGTCGGATGACAACTAGTACCACACATTTTCCAATTCATCTTATCAAATTTTCTATGTATACTTGTAATAATTTTTTTACCATTACATCCAGTTAATGAAATATCCAAAAAATTAATTTTATTTCCTATGCAAGTATCATCAAATTTGATACCAAATTCATTACTATTTAAATCATTAATGAATGTAGCAGATGAATCATACCCCCCATCACATATAAAAATTAAATCGTCAATAAATCTATAGTACCCAATGACATGTCTCCTAAAAAAAGAATGATTGTAGATATACTTATTTTCAAAAAGACCCATAAATAAATTGGCATAAGCTGGGGCAAAAGCAGCCCCCATTGCTGTTCCCTTAAGTTGTCGATATAAGGTGCCGTTAAATTCAAAAATATTATGGGTCAAGCAGAACTCTATTAGTTCCACCATAAAATGTGTTTTAGGGTTATCACCCATAAATGCTACTACAGCCTCCAAACCAAATTTATGTATTATACTCGTATATAAACTCACAACATCCGTGGTAATGAAATACATATTTTCTAGCCAACTAATATTTTTGATTTTATTCAAAAAATCAAAAGAATCCTGAATGTATGAAGGCAACTTAACAACTTCTTTTAAAATGTGTTCATGTAATAAGCCACATAAATTGTATGTAAAGAAATCAAAGGCAGACACAATTGGTCGACCCGGAGGTCTTTCCAGGTTTTTATGTACCTTAGGTAGGCAAAAAAATTTTGCCACCTTACTATTTTTGACTATAATTTTATTGTCTACATCTGATTTAGTGAAATAATGTAATCTGACACCCTTATAAAGCAAAATTTTAAAGTCCTGTTCCGCTTTAAAAAAAAAGGCATTGTCAGTCACTAAATAAGTTTCTTTTTCACTCAAATGTTTCATACACATTTCATAATAATCACAGTTGTTAAGAACCACCAATTTCCCACCCTTGTCTGATGGTTTGAAGACAATATCATCATTCTTACTTAGTTGCTGTAATTTATACCATTGGTCTTTAGTTAAATTAAAACATTGTTTTTTACATAAAAAATCTTGTAACTCTTTATCTAATAAAGTGTTAAGAAAAGTATCTAATTTTTGAATGTTTACTTTCTTACAAGGAGGCACAAAAAGACTATTAGTTTTTAAACTACTAGTGTTAAACAAGCTATAGGCATTATTATAATCTGCACTATCCGAAGTACAAGAATAAAAAGAATCATCACTATCATTGTCACTACTGTTCCATACTATAGAATTATCAGACAAACATTCTACATTCATATTCTCCTCTTTGCAAAAAAAGAAATCCCTCAGATTCATTTTACGATATAAATTAAACAATTCTATTTTTAGCTCATGTTTACGTGGAATACATGTGGGTATAAACTTCAGTCCCTTCATAAGGACTGATAGCTCTATTTCATCAAAACAATAATTAGACAAATTAATTATATACTCATTAGAAAAAGTTACTGAGTATGATTTATGCCCATCTACCTTTTTTAAAGTATCTGTCGCCCGGGTCTCTATGGCGTTCCGAATTCTGCCATTCTCTCTTCCTGGGATTGTTATATGGCCCCCGTTGTTCTGCATAGGTCTTCCGAAAGGACTCAGAATTAGCTGCTCTCGGTAAATCAGGAAATTCTTCTATCTCCCTCTCGTCTTCTTCAAAAGATGAGGCACCACTTTCTCCCGAAACAAAACTCTTATTTTTGTACTGCTCCGAAACCGGATTTCCTTTTTGAAAAGTGACGTTTTTTCTTCTAGATCTTGAATTAGTGAAGAGTACAAACGCCCTCTTGTGGTCATAGTCACGAATGTCTCTATTCAGCTTATATTTTTTTCTCTCAATGAGTTCTTTCTCATAGTTGGTTAATTTATTATTGATATCAATCAAAAATTTTTTTAGGAGACATGTCATTGGGTACTATAGATTTATTGACGATTTAATTTTTATATGTGATGGGGGTATGATTCATCTGCTACATTCATTAATGATTTAAATAGTAATGAATTTGGTATCAAATTTGATGATACTTGCATAGGAAATAAAATTAATTTTTTGGATATTTCATTAACTGGATGTAATGGTAAAAAAATTATTACAAGTATACATAGAAAATTTGATAAGATGAATTGGAAAATGTGTGGTACTAGTTGTCATCCGACACACACATTAAAAGCTATTCCTTATGGAGAATTCACTAGAATAAAAAGATTAAGTAGTGATGCCTCTCTAGCAGCTAATGAAGCTTTGAAAGCAGCTAATCTGTTTATTGATAGAGGCTATAATAAATTGAATGTTATGAATAGTTATAATGAAGTATTTGGTGATAAAAAATTTAAAAATAAATATAATGTTGGGCAGTATAATAATAATGTACAGAATGTAGACAAATTATTTTTTGTAACTAAATACACAAATTTTTCTCCTATGATTAATAATATAATAAAAGAATATTGGGATTTTGTTAAAAAAGAAATTATTTCATTGAAGAATGTGGAACTGGTGATATCATATAAGAGAGGTAGAAACATACAGGATTTCCTGGTTCATAGTGTATATAGGGAAAAACAAAACCCTATATCAATTAATATTAATGAAGTAGGTACTTTTTCATGTAATAAGTGCTCTATATGTCCCTTTATAAATAAGGAAATAAGAGAAATTAATGGAAAAAAAATTATAAATAGAGCAAAATACTCCTGTCTTAGTACAGGGTTATTTATGTAATCTTTGCTCATGCAAGAAATATTATATTGGTGAAACCAAACGTACTCTATCCCAGAGAATAAAGGAACATGTAAGAGATGTGAGGAATAAAAAGATGAACAGCCCCATTGCAGAACATTTTAATAATGAACATGATGGTAGTTTAGAATGTATGAAAGTTTCTATTTTAGAACATGTACCATTAAATTTTAATAATGTTACTCTTCAAAAAAAATGTGTTAAGACAAAAGGAGTCTTTATTGATTATGAAATATAATACTCTAAGTCCTTATGGACTAAACAAGGAATGTAATTGGCACAGTTTTATATGACCAGTGTAACTTTAAAAGTTTAAAAAATTTTTTATAATTGAATAATTAATTGATTGCTTATATGTATTAATTGGTTCTTTTACTATATATACTACTTCAAATGTGCTTGCTGTTTTTCTACTCTGTAAAGGCTGTTGGCCGAAGCGCTAAGAGAAGTGAAATATATTTTTGTATATTAAATTTATGAAAGTTGAGCTGTTTCTCACTGGTATTTTCTTTGTGGTCGTTGTTGCTATATTAATTTCAGTTCGTGGTGTTGTTGTAAAACAATATGACCAGTGAGTCTCTGTGCTCCTTTCCAAGGATCTTTAGAGAATCAGGCATGGAAATGCCTAATCGTAATGGTGAATCGAGTCAACGAATAAATACTAACAATACTACTACAGTTAACAGTGGAGACATTCATTTTCATGGTAATAAGAACACAGGTGTTGATACATCTAATACACCTAATAATGCTGGTGGAGGTATTATGAAGAAATGGGAAGACTCACGCAAAAGAAGTTCATTGAACCCGTTTGCTATGGTGGGTAAGAAGTCTGAATTTTCAGGTAATCCTGATGCACAGGAATTGTGCTCTAAATTGGAACAATTAATATTTAAAGAGACTGCTGTTTTCTATAATATCGGAAGTCTAGAAAGATATTGTGAATTAGAAATAACTCCACGTGGGCTAAGGTCTATCAAAAAACCTTCCTCCCCTTTTGACCTAAAAGATGAAACTGAAGTGAAATTTCATGAAAGGTGGATTGCAGCAGCCCATCGCTGCAGTCTAGAATGGGTCTCTATTTTGCTAGAACGAGATCATATTAAAAGAGAAAAGTTAATCACTGAAACGAAATCTACTTGTGAACAAATAGTTAATTTAACTTCCAATTCCACACTGGAAAATTTTTTGATTGATATCAATAATAAATTAACCAACTATGAGAAAGAACTCATTGACAGAAAAAAATATAAGCTGAATAGAGACATTCGTGACTATGACCACAAGAGGGTGTTTGTACTCTTCACTAATTCAAGATCTAGAAGAAAAACGTCACTTTTCAAAAAGGAAATCCGGTTTCGGAGCAGTACAAAAATAAGAGTTTTGTTTCGGGAGAAAGTGGTGCCTCATCTTTTGAAGAAGACGAGAGGGAGATAGAAGAATTTCCTGATTTACCGAGAGCAGCTAATTCTGAGTCCTTTCGGAAGACCTATGCAGAACAACGGGGGCCATATAACAATCCCAGGAAGAGAGAATGGCAGAATTCGGAACGCCATAGAGACTCGGGCGACAGATACTTTAAAAAAGGTAGATGGGCATAAATCATGCTCAGTGACTTTTTCTAATGAGTATATAATTAATTTGTCTAATTATTGTTTTGATGAAATAGAGCTATCAGTCCTTATGAAGGGACTGAAGTTTATACCCACATGTATTCCACGTAAACATGAGCTAAAAATAGAATTGTTTAATTTATATCGTAAAATGAATCTGAGGGATTTCTTTTTTTGCAAAGAGGAGAATATGAATGTAGAATGTTTGTCTGATAATTCTATAGTATGGAACAGTAGTGACAATGATAGTGATGATTCTTTTTATTCTTGTACTTCGGATAGTGCAGATTATAATAATGCCTATAGCTTGTTTAACACTAGTAGTTTAAAACTAATAGTCTTTTTGTGCCTCCTTGTAAGAAAGTAAACATTCAAAAATTAGATACTTTTCTTAACACTTTATTAGATAAAGAGTTACAAGATTTTTTATGTAAAAAACAATGTTTTAATTTAACTAAAGACCAATGGTATAAATTACAGCAACTAAGTAAGAATGATGATATTGTCTTCAAACCATCAGACAAGGGTGGGAAATTGGTGGTTCTTAACAACTGTGATTATTATGAAATGTGTATGAAACATTTGAGTGAAAAAGAAACTTATTTAGTGACTGACAATGCCTTTTTTTTAAAAAGCGGAACAGGACTTTAAAATTTTGCTTTATAAGGGTGTCAGATTACATTATTTCACTAAATCAGATGTAGACAATAAAATTATAGTCAAAAATAGTAAGGTGGCAAAATTTTTTTGCCTACCTAAGGTACATAAAAACCTGGAAAGACCTCCGGGTCGACCAATTGTGTCTGCCTTTGATTTCTTTACATACAATTTATGTGGCTTATTACATGAACACCTTTTAAAAGAAGTTGTTAAGTTGCCTTCATACATTCAGGATTCTTTTGATTTTTTGAATAAAATCAAAAATATTAGTTGGCTAGAAAATATGTATTTCATTACCACGGATGTTGTGAGTTTATATCTGAGTATAATACATAAATTTGGTTTGGAGGCTGTAGTAGCATTTATGGGTGATAACCCTAAAACACATTTTATGGTGGAACTAATAGAGTTCTGCTTGACCCATAATATTTTTGAATTTAACGGCACCTTATATCGACAACTTAAGGGAACAGCAATGGGGGCTGCTTTTGCCCCAGCTTATGCCAATTTATTTATGGGTCTTTTTGAAAATAAGTATATCTACAATCATTCTTTTTTTAGGAGACATGTCATTGGGTACTATAGATTTATTGACGATTTAATTTTTATATGTGATGGGGGGTATGATTCATCTGCTACATTCATTAATGATTTAAATAGTAATGAATTTGGTATCAAATTTGATGATACTTGCATAGGAAATAAAATTAATTTTTTGGATATTTCATTAACTGGATGTAATGGTAAAAAAATTATTACAAGTATACATAGAAAATTTGATAAGATGAATTGGAAAATGTGTGGTACTAGTTGTCATCCGACACACACATTAAAAGCTATTCCTTATGGTGAATTCACTAGAATAAAAAGATTAAGTAGTGATGCCTCTCTAGCAGCTAATGAAGCTTTGAAAGCAGCTAATCTGTTTATTGATAGAGGCTATAATAAATTGAATGTTATGAATAGTTATAATGAAGTATTTGGTGATAAAAAATTTAAAAATAAATATAATGTTGGGCAGTATAATAATAATGTACAGAATGTAGACAAATTATTTTTTGTAACTAAATACACAAATTTTTCTCCTATGATTAATAATATAATAAAAGAATATTGGGATTTTGTTAAAAAAGAAATTATTTCATTGAAGAATGTGGAACTGGTGATATCATATAAGAGAGGTAGAAACATACAGGATTTCCTGGTTCATAGTGTATATAGGGAAAAACAAAACCCTATATCAATTAATATTAATGAAGTAGGTACTTTTTCATGTAATAAGTGCTCTATATGTCCCTTTATAAATAAGGAAATAAGAGAAATTAATGGAAAAAAAATTATAAATAGAGCAAAATACTCCTGTCTTAGTACAGGGGTTATTTATGTAATATTTTGCTCATGCAAGAAATATTATACTGGTGAAACCAAACGTACTCTATCCCAGAGAATAAAGGAACATGTAAGAGATGTGAGGAATAAAAAGATGAACAGCCCCATTGCAGAACATTTTAATAATGAACATGATGGTAGTTTAGAATGTATGAAAGTTTCTATTTTAGAACATGTACCATTACATTTTAATAATGTTACTCTTCAAAAAAATGTGTTAAGACAAAAGGAGTCTTTATTGATTATGAAATATAATACTCTAAGTCCTTATGGACTAAACAAGGAATGTAATTGGCACAGTTTTATATGACCAGTGTAACTTTAAAAGTTTAAAAAATTTTTTATAATTGAATAATTAATTGATTGCTTATATGTATTAATTGGTTCTTTTACTATATATACTACTTCAAATGTGCTTGCTGTTTTTCTACTCTGTAAAGGCTGTTGGCCGAGGCGCTAAGAGAAGTGAAATATATTTTTGTATATTAAATTTATGAAAGTTGAGCTGTTTCACACTGGTATTTTCTTTGTGGTCGTTGTTGCTATATTAACTTCAGTTCGTGGTGTTGTAAAAAAATTATATGAGAGGTACTTTAAAAACTGAAATAGTCTATTTTCTGGTATCAGAGGGATTATGTATAATGGAAGAGTGTGCTAAAATACATAGAGAGGTGATCAATTAGAAAATTATAATAATAGAGATTATTATGAGAGAGAAAGAGAGATTTATAGGAAAATTATGAAAGAATTAGAGAGCTATTGCATAAACAAAAGTATTTTTTACAAGGGAGAAAACAAGAAGTTTCACCTTACTTAAGTAAAACAGGAGAGCAGTATAATGAGTAATGAAAGATAATGAAGGTAATAAAAAGAAAAGACAGCAGCAGATTAAGGAAATTGTGCTGCACCTTACATAGAAGAAATGTTTAGAAAGAGAGAGAGACATGACACAAAGGAATTCGAAGTTTAAAAATTATCTGAGCAAAACAACAGAAAGTGGAAAAAAGATGATGTTACACGAGTTAGAAGTATTTAAACAGTTAAATGCAGAATCAATATCAGGCCCAGATGGCATTGGGTTAGACATGTATAAAAGTCTAGAAGGATGGCAGAAAAAACTATTTAATATGTGTATTTAATGAATGATGGATTAAAATATAATGAGTTATGTAGTGGAATATTAAAATTTATATGGAAAAAGAGAGAAAGAGAAAATAAAAAAATTGAGATCAATAGTCCTAAAATAATAGAGATTATAAGATATTTATGAAAATTATACAAGAGATTTGAAAATAAGATGCAGGATATTATTGAGAAAAGAGTGTATGGTATAAGAGGAAAGGGATGTCACAAATTATTACTTACAGTGAGAGAAATTATAGATGATATAAACAGAAAGAAAGATGGTGTAAAACTTAGGGTAGCTGATATTAATAAAGCATTTGATTCTGTAGAGCATATTTTGTGGAAAATAATGGATATGTACAGTATAAATAAGGTCAATCAAGTATGCATTAACAGTTTATGAGAATAATAAAATAAGGGTTTTAATACATGAATAAGTAAAGAAACAAATGTATAATGGTATAAGGCAAGGGTGTCACATGAACAGTATTTTATTTGCTTATGAATACAGTAGTTAAGTGTGCTAGATCATAAAATGAATAAAGCAAATGATAAAATTCAAAATGAGGTTGAAATTCCAGTTATATCTTATGCAGACAATATCATAACAACTAAAACTAAAGGGTGGATGTGAGAACTCATTTATTTAGCTGAAAGTTTAAGAGAAAGCGGTAGGATACTTAAAGAAAAGAGTAAAAGCTTGGGCGATACAATAAAAATAGCAGGTATTCAATTTTCTACAAAGGAAATATTTATTTTAAGAATACACTATGATAAAGAATATCATAAGAAAAAATGGGAATTGATAATGAAGGAAAGAAAAGATATTTATTTATCTATTACAGGAAATGTATAGATGAGTGTATAAGAAAAAAGTGTATTTGATTTATTCAGTGTTATTAGGAAAGATAGCATATTTGATTCTTAGAGGATATGAAAAACATAGAAGTTGCCACCTCTTCTATGTCAGAAGCAAAAGATGCCCTGGTAGGCACTTTGAGCTGCTGAAAAAAGTCCAGGTCTGGAAAGTCCAGAGCTAAAAAAACAAAATGAATGGCCGTATCACCATAATTTCCCTTTCAAAACCATCCTGGTCCATAAGAATAAATCACAAAGACTAGAGTGTTTCTATTGCATATAAGAAGTGCTGGGCAATAGCACAACCTTGCCAACTACATATTAATCACAAACGTTCAATGTTTCTGTGCTAACAGCATTGTGCGTACATGCGTGTGTGTTCTTCCATGTGTGTACATGCGAGCATGTAGTTTATTAGCACATAAAACTGCTACCATGCTAAAGTTCTGCCTGGGAGCCCATGAGGCTGGAAAACTGTAAGCATGCATGAAACTAACATTGTCTCCAAATACTGGATGTGAAGATGACACCCCTGAAATGCGGAAACATGCTGAAGCAGACCCCCCCCACTCCTCATATAAGCTGAAGGGCATCAAGAGTCATGATACAATTCACGGATATGCAAGTAAAGCCACTAACACAGATCACCGTCAAATGAGTCGTTTACAAGCACTGTTCCTTTTATGTTTGTAGAAGACTGAAAACTTCACATGAAGGAGAAAACTTTAAAGGAGGTGATTAAACATATACGTTTCGAACCTGTAAATGTTATGGTAGCAGTATTTGGAAAGGTAATGGCAGCTTGATTCAAAAAAAAAAATTCAAAAGAAACTTTATTGTCATTAGGAAACACAAGTGCTACCTAAATGAAATTTCGAGTGCCAGCTCTTTTACAGGAAAAAACAAACACAAAAAGACAAGACATGACAGGTATTGAAGAATAAACAGTAGCTATAGCACAGAAGTAAATATCTAGGTAGCCGACGCACATGCTTGCACACTATTTACACTTGAAAACACTGACCACTTGATGATTAATACATGAAAGGAAATGTACACTATACACAGAGGTGAGACTGGGTGATATTGCACATAAAGAAGTGATTGGAATTGCACTTTATTTATTTAACATTTGTTGACCGGGAAAGTCCGACTAGGTTCCACAGATCCTGTTTTCAGCGGAGGGCCGGGAATAAATGCTCCAGAGCCCCACTTGAATGGGAAAATATTAATTTTACTATGCAATAAATAAAGAGAATTACTGTATGAAAAAAAAAGAATGAGAGTGTAACAATCTATTACAGCTCTGATACATCCAGATTTACATCTGCATTAATGAGTCTTACTCCAGTTGGATAAAAACTGTTCATGAATCTGGAGGTCCTGCAGGGGATACTCCTTAACCTTCTACCACATGCAAGTTTAGTGAGACAACCATACGCTGGATGAGAAGTGTCTTTGCAAAGAAAAGACTAGTGTCCGTGGTCTTTTCAGCTGTTATTATTCTTTGCAGCTTCTTCCTTTCAGCCATTGTGCTGTTACCATACAGTGCAGTTGCTGGTGATAATGTTCTTGATGGTTCCTCTGTAATAATGTTCTTGATGGTTCCTCTGTAGAAGGTATTTAGGGCATTCATAGAGAGCTCTGCTTTTCTAAGCCTTCTCTGGTGGTCTTTTTTAATTAGCTTATGCCTGGACTTTGGGGTTAGGAGGCCTTGGGGCTGTTGTAGGCTGGGAGACATGATAAGGGATGTAGAAAGATAATTTGAAATCATACCTAGTGAAATTCTGGAACTTCGTGATAGGATTATAAACCCCAACAGGAGTTGCAGATTATAAGGTTTCTCTGTTTCAAGTCACCTACTGTCATCTGAGGTATGCATGAGTGTATTCATGTTTCTATCATAGGAAACATGTTACAGTTTATTATAAAATAAAGCCTCCTTCAATAAAATTTGTTAAAAATATACTACACTTTCACAGATATGTATGGATGATTTTCAAAATTGATACCCTCCACCACCATGTCTACCATAACCACTATACTGTTCAAAACACTAACTTTCATTGTTTTAGAGAGTTCCTTACCTCCTTCTAAATAAACCATATTCTTAAAAAATTAACTTTATCAAGTCTTCCAAAAATATTAACATCTGTAACATATTTCCTGGGGTCTACTTTACCTGCTCGAGTCACAGCTACTCTCAACCTACACACTTGCAGCCAGATACTCATGTCAGACAGCTTATGTGGTCTACCGTTCATGCTCAAACTTGACTATGTGTTCAAGCAAAGTGCAGCAGCTGTGGGGAAGGAAGGCGCTGCTGCTTAAACATGTCACCAAATCTGACCAAAGAAAGTGCAGCAGCTGTGGGGAGGGATGGAGCTGAAGCTTGAATATATCGCGAAGTTTGAGCAATTTAAGTGCAGCAAATGTGGGAAGAGAGTGGGGGGTTTAGTTGTTAGGCTTGGGAGATGACTTGATATTTAGACTTGAGGAACAGTTTCATAGGTAGGTACTAGGCTATCGACCCTGGGGCCTATACAAGCCCAGCTAAAAAGGTACCCTGGCTTTTGCCACCCAAGAAAATTATTTTCCTGTGCCACTGTCGAGCAGAGCCACAGAGGTGATCCACGGGGTGAACTTCCTACTTCCCATCCAATCATCAAGATTTTTCTTGAAGAGTGCTAAGTAGGAGCTTTGTTTGATATAGATAGGTAGTTTATTCCAGAGGATGGGAAGACTCTGGGACAGGAATCTATCCCTCCGGCATGTTCTGTTTATTGTGGTGACAAGGTTTAGGTCCCTAGTGTGTAGCTCAGATGAATTGGGATTTCTTCAAGTGGAGCATGTCCAACAGCTCTGGGATTGACATAGCTTTGTATGTTAGGCAGAGATCACCTCTGAGTAGGCGATATGCGACGGTGTAAAGCTGGAGTTTTTTGAGACTGTCTACGTAGGGCATCTGTTTGAGGTCGGTAATACTATTTGTGAGGTATTTCTGCGGCCTTTCCAGTTGTTGTAGAGGTCTTGTAAGGTAAATACCAAAAGGGGCGTTTGTACTCTAATGAGTGATGAGTAGAGGGGAACAATGACCTCTTTTTTTTCTGGATGAGAAACCTTTTGTGATGAGGTGTGCCACGTAGGAGGATTTACTGACGACTGTGGCGATGTGATTATCAAAGGAGAGACTACTGTCCACCTGTGTCCCAAGGTCTCTTATCACACTTTCGGTGTTAAGTATACTACCGCCTATGTTGTAGTTCATGGGTACAGAGTTTATACCAAAGGGGATGACAATGCACTTTTTGGCACTGAGCTTGAGGCCATGGCTTTGAAACCAGGCATCTGTCTCAGTGAGGCCCTTTTGTTGGATGTCCACATCGTTAGGAGTTTCGATTATGGCTCCTAGTTTGCAGTCATCTACGAACTTCATTAAACAAAGACCTTCTGTGTTAGCCTGTACTTCAGAGAAGTAGATAACAAACAGGAGAAGACCCAGGACTGAACCCTGTGGTAATCCACTTGTCACTGGTCTGAAGTCGGATTTGGGAGTCTGCTACTATCACAGTGTGGGTTCTGTCAGTGAGACAGTTGGCAACCCATCTTGTGACACAGGGATTTATACCTAATTTAGTGAGTTTATCTATAATTCCAGAGTGGGGGATGCTGTTGAAAGCCTTGGCAAGATCTTGACAGGCTGTGTGAACCACCTTACCCTTGTCTACGGCTTTGGTGACTGCTTCAAAGAAGTCTATCAGGTTTAGGAGACATGATCTGCCTTTAACAAACCCGAACTGGGCGAGGTCCAGAGTTTGGAGATTACCAATGTCTTTGTTTATAAGTTCCACGATGATACGTTCCATGGCCTTGCAGACCAGGCTCATCAGACAAATGGGGCGTTAGTTCCCGGGGTCCGTGGTGGCTCCCCCCTTGTGGAGTGGTATAACCGTCGCTGTGCACCATTCAGCAGGCACAAAGCCCGAGGTGAGGCTATGATTGAACATGGTACTTAGGTGGGGTGCCAGTTTGTTCTGTAGTTCATGTAGAACGCAGCCTGGGATGTTGTCTGGTCCCATGGATGCTGTGTTCTTGGCTTCAGAGAGTGTAGTTTTTACCTGTGCAGTCGTGATTACAGGAATTTTTCATTCTTCTGGTATAGAGATGGGCTCTTTAGGGGGTGAGAGGGGGGTAAAGTTAGCACTGAACCTATCTGCCAGGATGTTGACAATATCAGTTGGGTCTGTATATTTAGTGCCATTGTGCTGTAACTCAGAGCAGATCTGAGTGTTGCCACTGAGATTCTTGACATAGCTATAGAATGCTTTGTGGTTGTCTTTAGAATCAGTAGCGATTTTGTTTTCGTAACTAGCTTTGGAGGATTTTATCAGGGATCACAGCTTCTTACTGAGGCTGACCAGGGAGCTCCTCCATTCATGGGATTTTACTCTCTTTTGCAACGGTTTCTTCCTTCTGTTGTACAGTTTGTTTATGGCAGGGGACCACCAGATTGGCTTTCTTTTTTTGGAGGAAAGCATCTTGGTTCTGTTTGGGATAGCATGATCCATGCACTCATGTAAGTGCTTATAAAGTGCAATTGTGTAGGATTCAGTAGTCGTAACTGCATTGTCCATCTGCATGGGTGTCATGAAGTTCACCACTTCTGTCTTAAGAAGCATGAAGCTGGCTTTTAAGAAATTTTTTACCATGGTTTCCTTAATGGGGGGTGGGGCAGGATGTGGATATCTAGGGTAATTAGCTTATGGTTGGATCGGACCAATGAGGCATTGACTTCAGGTGTGGAACACCGGTCACTCATGTTGGTAATGACTAGATCTAGGATATTGTTGCCCCTGGTGGGGGTGTGGATAAGTTGATCCAGGGCACTGGAGTTTATGAATTCCAGACAGCGTTGAGCAAAGGAGTTGGTACATGAGTAGTTTTCCCAGTTAATGGTGGGGTAGTTGAAATCGCCCATTAGGGTGTTTGGTTGAACCCTAATATTTTCCAGTACATCAAGAAAAGAGGAGTGGGAATCCTGGGGCATGGTGGGTGATCTGTAGCAAGCTACAATATGGATTGCAGTTTTGCCCAGAGTTAGTTGCACTTGGATAACCTCAGCTGCATTATGCTGAGCAACTAGCCTGGAGGTGTGGCTATCCTTAATGAATATGGACACACCTCCGCCTTTGGTGTTCCGGTCCAGGTTACATGGCCGAAAAGTGTGGTATGAGTTATAGCCTGGTAGTGCAGGGGTGCTCTCTGGAGCCTTGAACCAGGTCTCAAGTCACTGCACAGATATCGATGTTCTCCATTTTAAGGGGCGCCTCGAGTGAGTGTATTTTGAGATTTAGACTTCTAGCATTGAGTAGCATCACCCTCAGTTTTTGCTTGCCTGTTCCTGTTACAGTGGTGAATTTTTCATTTGAACCTTGCCTAAAAAAGGCACTATAGGGGTGGCAAGAACCTTAGCCAGTATCCGGAATCCCAGGGGTGACAGGTGCAGGCCATCTCTGGCAAAGCATCGTGGTCTGTCGACCATGTCATCCCAGGCAGACAGATACTGGATTCCTTTAAAATGGCACCAGAAGCTTAGCCAATTGTTGAAGTCAATCATTTTGTCCTTGTACTGCGGCATCATTCTGGGTGATGGCAGAATGCTACTCAGGGCTAGGGTCATACCTGCCTGGGCTACAAGATCGGAGAGCTCTTCCATGTCTCTTTTCATGTAGTCCAGGGAGGTGCATCTCAGGTCGTTCACACCAACATGGACAATGACAGAGTCATATTTGTACTTGTTGTGGAGTGACCTGAGTGCGTGGGTTATGTGGCGGATCCTGGCACCCGACAGGCAGCTGACAGTAACCTTCTCCTTGTTTAGCCTGGTGAGTGGGACATAAGTGTGCCTGACTATAGAGTCACCTACGACTAGTGTGTTGGGTACGTTATTTTGCCTTATTGGCTGCGGTTAAGTGGCACACTGAGTCTGCGGGCTATGTGTCATTTGGGTTGTGTTGGGGGATGGAGGTTGCTTGCATTCCTGCTTTGGAGGTCTTTGTTGCTTGAGCAGATTATTATTGAGAGCCTCCGCGAATGTTTTTGTGTTTCTGTGTGTGGATTTTGGTGGTGTAGATTTAGTGAGACTATGTGATGAGTGTGGTGTGGTGCAAGTGTTTACCTTCTCCTCTTGACTGTCAAGTTCAGTCTTGATTGGAGAGAGCTTTAACACCAGTTTGGCTAGATAAGTGCATCTCTCACAGGTTGTAGCATCAGGTGGTAGGAGGAGAGGGTTGTCTGTGTACATGAGGCAATTTCTACATTGCCCCAAGATGCCCAGATTCATAAGATAGACAGGAGAGAACACTGGGAGCTGACCCTTGGACATGCCCGAATAAAAAAACTATTTTCCTCTAGATAAGTGAGGAAAGTGAGTACAACAGCTGTTTTTCTCTAAGCAAGTGAGGAAAGTAAGTACCAAAACTGTTTTCCTCTAGGTAATGAGGAAGGCTGAGTGCTGTAGTAATTAGTAGGTTATTTAGTGCTTACAAGTTCTGAACAAGTGCTGATCACGAATAAGCAAATTCAAGTGCTAAAACTAAGAATCTGTATCTGGACTAAACTAGTTACAGGAAAGGAGGGAAACAAGTACAAATGCGGCCTTTTAAATCAGAAAGTTGAGAGAGATGGAAAAACTGCCCAAACGGTCAATAACTACAATTTCTGGGCCAGAACCACTCCTTAAGTGGTAGATAGGTTACCTAGTGCTTACCACTCCCACTGATAAGCTAGAAGGCTTCCCACCAACGCAGAAAGCTTGGGGGGCTCAAAAGCCTACATACAGTCCTGGATACAGTAAATCTGAATCTGGACTACACTAGGTACAGGAAAGGTATATATATATATATATATATATATATATATATATATATATACACACATATATATATATATATATATATATAAATATATGGGTCTACTTTAGAACACCGACACGCCAGTTCGCTGACACAAACCACCGACACCAAATAACCGACAACACACAATACCGACAACGCAAAACACCGAACACCATTACACCGACACACTAAACGTAAACACATTACACTACATTACATATCCACTAGCCCTAACCCAAACCCTAACCCTAAGGTCCGACACTACCGCACACTTACCCTACCTGCACCCTAACCCTAACTCACTTAACCCACCCCAACCCTAAGGTCCGACACTACCGCACACTTACCCTACCTGCACCCTAACCCTAACTCACTTAACCCACCCCTAACCCTAAGGTCCGACAGTACCAGACACGCATTCTACCTGCACCCTATTCCTAACTTACTTAACCCACCCTAAAACATAAACCCGTCACTAACACACACTTACATTACCCAAACCCTAACTCCGACACTACCGCACACTCACCTTTCACACACCCTAACCCTAAATCCCTCACTATTGCACACTTACCTGTCCGTTCCCTAATCCAAAATCCCTCACTATCGCATACTTACCAAGTCGCGCTTACACGTTCCCCTTGTCGGTCTTCCAGCTGTCGGGATTTCAGCATGTCGGTCAACTGCGTTGTCGGTCCTTTCGCGTTCCTCTTCCGCGTGTCGGCGAACTGACATTTCGGTAATTTGAAGAGGACCCAAATATATATATATATATATATATATATATATATATATACACACACACACACACACACACAGAAAAGTAGCTAAAACAGCACAAATGCAGTGCAAGCTAGCAAGCACACGAGTATGTAGCAATGTTAGACTAAACAGTTTAAAAAAATGCAATTAAATTAAAAATGACTAAAAACAAGTGCAGGAGGAGTCTATTAGGTAGAATGAGGTAAAGAGATAGGATGGGACTGGGGGCAGTGTCCCAGATCAAATCTACAGTGGGGGCTGGGCAACTGCAAAAGCCTCCAAATTTAAACAACAACACAGGAATAGGGAGGGTGAAAATAGGAAAACCAACACCTTCAGCAGAGATATGAAAAACTATACAGTGAAGCAAAAATAAGAGGATTGGGATTAGGATAAGAGAGTGAGAGGGAGATTTAGGATTAGAAAGCCATTGGCAAATTTAGATATAAGGATTAAGTTTAGGCAGCGAGTAAGTTTTAGTGAATGTTAGGGAAAAGGATTTTGGAAAAGGGTGAGGGAGATTTACACTTAAGTAGCAACTAGGATATTTAAGTTTAGGATGGGGGGTGTAATTAAAATGCCTCAAACAGCATCAACAGAAATAACCTATGTGTACTTGTTTTACAGACACCAGCTAAATGTTTCTGCAGCTTTTAACAGCAGGTAGTTCTCCTTACTGCAAGCATTATTCCATACATTTTGTAAATGCCTGGCACTTGGTGCAGAGACTGTGAGCTTTAGTTACTATGGTACAGGGTTTGATTCCCTCAGCCCGCATTTGCTTTGTGTGTGACCTTGTGCAAGTCACATAACCAGATATTGCTCTCGGGTTGCCCCTGAATAAGGATTGTGTCTCCAGTGGGCCTACCTGGTTAACAAATGGGTTTATTACTCTTATTGCTATTATTATTATTACTATTATTAATAATAAACAGAACTTCTTGAAAATGTTAAATTTATCTCAAATGTTATTTTTGCACTGCTAAATTGCATTCTTATTCTTACAACTTTAAACTTCATTTTGAATGTACTTACCTTTGGTATGTTGTTTACTGGGTCTATTTCACATCACCTAAAACCCATTTGACTGACTTTCATTTCACAGAGACCAAATCACCTAATTTTCAAAATACTGAAAACTCATTTGACTAAATCTCATTTCACTGAATTGTAAGCCATAGACATGATGTGGGTTTCCATTCACCTGTGACTTGTTTGTGATAAAAATAATTACAATGCTGTCAGAGTACCAGCAGTCATGTAGAAAGTAGTGTTGTAGTGTTTTTAAA